>NC_051065.1:22714500-23014500 GCF_004664715.2 Peromyscus leucopus | reverse complement strand
CACAGAGCCAAATACAAGGGTGAAAGCCTTAGAGATCAGAGAAATATGAATAGCCACCAACTAACCTTAGCTGACCACGCCATTGTAGCTTTCCAAAAGAACCAACTTCTTCCTTTCTAACCTGAGCCTTTATTGCCTTGCTGTTCTGCCTTCTCATTGGCTCTTAGCCCAGCCACCTCACTTTCTCATCACTGCTTGTCTGTACAGACCTCCAGGTCTCTATGGTTGGTACTGGGATTAAAGGCGTGTGTCACCATGCTTGGTTGTGTCCTTGAACACACAGAGACTCTGCCTGCCATGTGATCAGAATAAGGGCGTGTGCTGCCACTGCCTGACTTCTGTTTATGGCTGGCTATGTCCTCTGATCTCCAGGCAAACTTTATTTATTAACATACAAATAAAATATCACCACAGGAACATGGGCTAACTTAAAATGTAAGAGCTAGCTAGTAATAAACCTGAACTATTGTCAGAGCATTTATAATTAATATAAGTCTCAGAGGGGTCATTTGGGAACAGGTGGTCAAGGACATGAAACGTCCTTTTACATATGGCATTCTAACATGTGACCAGAATTTCCACATAAAACCTGAAAAAGCTTAAAAAAGGATTCTAACACACAAAAACAGAGTCAAGCACAGATTCTTGGTAGCTGCCTTTTCTCCAGTGGGCTCTGTTAGCTGGTGAGCAGAGGTGTGGCTCCTTTAAGAGATGGCTTTCTGGATCAATGCTAGTGTCAAAAATTGGACAGCTCTTTTCAGAGGCCCTGCTGCCAAACATGTACATGGAGTTTATGAGCAGCAGTGGCAGGCTACGTGGAGGCAGTGTGGACCTAGAAACTGCTCAGACTTGGGGCAGTAAACATGGCTTTTAAAGCTGGCCATAAACGTGTCTTCACCATGAGACTAGACTTCAGGGAACCAAGCGGGAGGAGCCAGCACCAGCACACCATGACCTAGGTTACCCAGTAGTTATTTTGTTCATGCAGACAGAAAAGGTTACAGGTGTGCAGTAAGGACAGATTCAGACAAAAAACAAAAACAGAAACAAAAAAACCTCTAAACAGATTACAGTGTATTTAAAAATATATGTAGGCTTGGGAGAGAGAAGAAAAAGGGTAGAGAAAGCCTTTCAAAAAGGAATAGAGTAATAAAAAAATATAATAGCCACATAAAGATGGAAAATACACAGAGAGCTTGGATTATGTATATTATTGTGTTGTCTTTAAAATCTTTGGCTGCTAAGAGACCTTGTATTATGAAAACTGCTATATTAAACCAACTTATATATTTTAAAATTATCTTCACCTCAAAATTTAAGTCAAAATACATGTTCCTTTGGGGGAGAGGTTATGCTCTTATTTCCACAGAAAATGAGTGGCTCTAGATTCCTTCTGGGTTAAGAAAAATCAGGTTTGATCAAGGAAGATCCCCTGAAAAATCTGGCTAAACATAAACAAACCTAAAAGAACTATATGACACATGATGCATATTTTACCTGCTCAAACATAAAACAAAAAAAATTATCTTTGGTTGACTTGTGTACAATGCACAATCTATACTTATACTAATACAAATATGTATATTATCTTTAAAGTTTATATATTTTCAGAACAAGGAGGGCAGACACCAATGAAAATGATGACCCACGTGATCCAACATCCAGAACAACTTCCAGACTGCTGACTGAGATGATCCAACATCACAGAATATTACACCCATCTTAACAATTATCTTAAATTTTCTCAAGGTCTAAAAATTACAAGCAACCCAATCAACAGGAAGTAGTCTATAGAATTACACCCATATTCCAAAAAGATGAGTTATGGATATTTATTATCATTTAGGTGGAGTTGGTTAAAAATTGTTATTGATCATAGCAAAAAAAGGCTAAACAAAAGAGTTAAATTCAGAGATCTCTTTCTAAAAGAAGAAAGGGGGATATGATATAGAAATGACAGGATAAAAGGGTAGATTATTGAATCTACTTTAATCCAAAAAACAACTATTAATCTTACATATTTTATATTTGAATGGATTTTGGTTTATTGATACAAATTTAAAGTTAATTTTGTTATATTGTATGTATATTTCTACTCTTGTTTAGGGTATTATGTTTATGCTACTCATTTAAAAATGTAATGCATAATTAAGAAATACAGATTAATAGTCATCTATAATAGCAAATTTATAGTCATGTTAGTTAAGTTTTTAAGGTCATACAGAGATATATTTCAGATAGATAGGCAATCTTCAAACATATTAAAGACCTGAAGAATATGGCATTTAAAATATTTTAAGAACTTAGCCTTTTCTAGACAGCAAGATACACCTGTTCCTGGAAGCATCAATTACTTCAAAGAGTGTTATGGGCATCAAAGAAACTCCATATGGGGTTTATTTTCTTTATGGTAAAAGGTAACAATGTGGGCAAAGAAACTGACCTTGCCTCAATCGCTGACAGTTACTGTCCAAACTGAACCAGCAGGACACAAGAAAGGTGACTGCTGAACTTTGCCAAGACAAGGTCGGACAGTCCTTCAGAATTCCCTGCTTCACAGGAAAGTGTGTCAGATATACTAGACCTGTAGGCCAGAGTTAGATGCTACAGTGTTGCAGAGGAACTTTGGGGGACTGTCCAGGCAGCCTGATGTCCCTGTCATTAGGTAACATTTCACCCTTCTGGAGTCTTTGATGGAGCTGAAGACTAGATAGTTATAGTGTTCTTTAGTTATGATAAAAGATAAATTAAGTGCAAAACTTTGAACTCACAAAGATAACATAGATAATAGAGTATTTTCTCCAATTTTGCCAAATACAAATAGACTGGATATTGTAACTGTAATTCTTTCTTGATAACTATTTTTGTTGTATATAATCTTATTATGTTAAAGTTAAAATCTTCCTTTTTAATTAGACAAAAAGGGGAAATGCTGTGGAATAATCCTCTTGTACACTGTAAAGATTTGTCACTCAAATTGGTTTAATAAAACACTGATTTGCCAGTAGCCAGGCAGGAAGTATAGGCAGGGTGACCAAACTAAAGATGATGGGAAGGAGAAGAGCAGAGTCAGGAGTTGCCAGCAGATGCAGAGGGAGCAGGACATGAACGTGCCATGCTAATAGAGGTACTGCCGTGTGGCAGAGTGTACATAACGAATATGGGTTAGCTTAAAATATAAGAGCTGATTATTAATAAGCCTGAGCTATTGTCAGAACATTTACAATTAATATAAGCCTCAGAGTGGTTATTTGGGAATAGGCAGTTGGGACAGGAAATGTCTGTTTACATTCCATGGTCTCCTGTAATTAAATATGGGCTTGGTGACTTCAGGTACTCAAGAGCTACACCAATTAGGGCCAGAATAATAAGGGTGGCAAAATTATAAGAGAGAATGTTGAAAAGACAAAAACAACTAAAATATTAGTTCTGAAGGCAATAGTATCATTTTCTTCAGGTCCTAAGTGGGATTAAGTATCAGGTCATGGGATAAGAATTCAGCTTTAATTTAGGTCTGGTATCCTGACCTGTAATCCCAGTTGCTCAGGAGGCTAAAACAAGAGGCTTGCAAATTCAAGGCCTTCCTGGGCTACAGAAAGAGTTCAAGGCTAGCTTGGGAAACTTGCAGGACTCCGTCTAAAAATAAGAAGGAAAGAAGAGAGGCTAGGGATGTAGCTTAGTGTTCGAGTGTTTGACCAGCATGCATGGGCCCAGTGTTCAATTTCCAGTATTGAAAAAAAATGTGGTTTTAAGAAAAAGCTTTAGGGGTTGGTCTGATGGCTCGGGGCTAAGGGCCTTGTTTCCAAGCCTGGCAACATGATCCATGCAAAGAAAGAAGAAAACCAGCTCCTGCAAGTTGTTCTCTGACCTACACACACACACACACACACACACACACACACACACACACACACACAATCACAATCACAATCACATTTATACACACATACACACTCACATAATGCAACACTCACACACTCATACACACACTCATATGCACAATTACATTCACATACACACTCACACACACACTTATACACACAATCACATTCACACACACACTCACACACACACACTCGTGCATGGTCATATACTAACGCACTCATACACACAATTGCATTCACATACACAGTCACATACATACACAATACACAATCACACACACACACACACACACACCACCACACCACCACCACCACCACCACCACCACCAAGTGTGAAAAGGTCTAATTAAGAAGCTTCTCTGGCAGGAGAATCTAAGCCATTGTTGAATAATTATATTGCCCTTCTAATCACCAGGGAAGAAAGTGAAACTTGTTCTGCCTGTACAATAGACAAGGACTAGAAGAAACCCAGATAACAGCCAGAACTGGCTATAAAAAGATTAGAAGCATTTGAAGCTCACCAAACGGTAAGAGCAGATAACACCCATCTGCAGGTTCCAAAGGTGTGAGCTGGGGGCTGGTGGACTGACCTCGCAGCCTGCAGTGTGAAGGCGGAGGAAGGACTGAGTCACAGGTGTCAACCAAACAAAACCCAAACATTTTCTAAACATGGTTGTTCTGAACAACTGACTATTGACTCAGGACTTCTCTGATTGGCATGAGAGCAAGCATGCCAAGGACCTGTGAGTCATAGAACTTCAGGGAAGTGCTCTAAAGAAGAAAAAAAACATAGATAAGGAGTAGTTCCTCCACGCAGGCATCATGGTGGACTTGTTCGTTTCTAGGCATCTGCTTGCCATCATGTCTATTGTTTAGGTTCTTTTGGAGAAGGGTTTGTGCTTGAGCCAGGATTTTGATTTGGTCACTTCCGGGGTTTGTCCATTTCTCATACTCCACAAATCTATGGCAAGGGCTTCCCTGCTCATTGTCCACTTCATCAAGGTTGATCTGAAGAAGAAGTGTATAGAAAGGAGGTAATTTGACCTGCAGTGGTGAGTGCGTGCTTGACCTTACAGGAAATGACATGCCATACAGTTTCTCAGAAAGTTAGTGAGAACTCAGGAGGAGGTTGCCTGACTTGGCCTTAAACATTGTGTAGATGGCATAATAGTCTCTTCATTTCGGCATTCACGACCCTCATCAGTCTCCCCTTGCTCACATATTTAAGCAATCTGTATTTGGAATTACAGCAAATGTAGAAAAAACATTTAAAATCTGTAAAACGTTCACTACATTCTAGGAAGTGATCATGGTTTTCTTCCTTATTGCGTTTGATATTCACAAAACTTAACATACCCTTATTTTATGGAGGTAACATAAGAACCTGAAGGAAGGGATTTAGACAATGTGTTTCAAGTGACAGGCTGGTAGGAGAAGGATATTAATTTCTGGCCCTCTGACATGGGACTGTGCACTTCCTTTCTGGAAAGTGTATTTTTCTACAACTCTTTAGAATGTGATCAAATTCCTCCTGATCATCACCAGGCTTATCGACACCATGTTGATCAGAAAGCCATTGATCACAGTTCCTCAGATCCCAGGTGGGGAACAATGGTGTCAGTGGACAAATGGCCAACAAGTTAATGTTGATTTATGGCAGAGGTGATCATTTTGTTCATTGATTACTTGCAGGGGGTTGACTGTCATAGGTGAGAAATATGTATGTATTTGGTATATAATAGGGTTCACAGAGGATTTGCTATTCTAATTATGTTCCAAATATTTCATGAGACTAAAAAATCATGTTCTGTTGATCTAAAATTAAAATGTAATTGCCCAGTAAGGTCCCACAGACCCCCAAACACTACAGGCTGTTGCCATTGCTCTTGGTTACTCTCCAGAACATTGTGGTAAGGCCCTATCACTGAAGACACCACACTTGAATCATAAGACACAGAGAAATCAAGCTGGGAGCTTTATTCTGGCTAGATTTCATAGTGCTAAAAGGAGCTATGCATGCTACCAGAGGCTACAAGGAATCACTAGTCTTACTCAGCTATGACCCCTGCAAGCTACATGCCTGGCAAGACATGTCCATTGGTGTAGTAGTGGCATGAATACCATAGGAGTAACCGATCATTTTCTGATTGGATTTAGACTCATTCTAAAAGTTGAAACTCATATCTGGCACCATTTTGGGGGACCAAGAGCTTGTGGCTAAACAGATTATGGGCTCTACTGGAGAACCTATTACTATTACTTAGCTAAATGGACATCTATTAAACTAATTCTTTTTTATATATAACATAATTCTTTATTGATTCTTTGGGAATTTCACATCATCCACCTGAATCCCATTCACCTCCCAGTCTCTCTGTATCTACCCCTCACCCCTGCAGCATTGCCCAAAACAAATTAATGTAAAACAAAACAAACAAACCCACCTCACTCCTCTGTCTTTCCAACACCTCTTCATTCATTCTAGTGGCATTGGGAGCTGTGATGTGTCACACAGTATACTGTTTTGTCCAATCAGCCCTGCTCATAAAATGTCCATTGCAGTGAGTCGTTGGTCTGGGTCAAGGCCTCTGGCACACTATCATCACTGGACACTTACCTGACCTCCTCTTTGATATCCTGCTGTTGCCCCGAGTCATAGAGATCCTGGGGCTATTGTTCTAGTCCCTACATGAAGTTCGGGAGGTCATAGTTGTGGTAGATGTTAGGGTGGGCCAAGCCAAGACCCAGGATGTGGGTCTGGGTGGTATTGACCTGGTTGGTCTGGACCACTGGGACTGCCCCTCTCAGATAAGGGACAGAGCCAGCTCTTCTAGGCCCACTGTGAGAGTTGGGGCCATCCCTCCCAAGTGCCAGGCCAGCTCTCCCATGGTGGGGTGGAGTGACGACCAGGTCTTCTGCTGTAGTGTTCAGCAAGGGGCAGGGCCAGCCATCCCAGGGCCAGTGACAGGCACAGCCCTCAGATTTCAACATGCATGCTTCCTATGACCCCCCGCGGTAACACAGGCCAAGGATATCATCACAGACCCCGGCTGCAGCAGGAACACAGACCCAGACATGGCTCTCAGCATCAGCTAGGGCCTGGATGTCACCACAGCCCTGGTGGCAGCACAGGCCATCCAGATCAGTATGGCCCCAGCGACAGCAAGGTCTCAGGTGGCCATCCAGACCCTGGGCATTCCCACAGCCTCCAGTGTTAACAGGAACCACGAACATCAACTCAGACCTTGGCTGCTACTGTGCCACAGATTCAGACATGACCTTAGGCAGCAGCCCTGGTCTGGATGACACCATGGTCCCAGATGACAACACAGACCACTGAGATTGGAGTGGTCCTGGCAGTGGCATGGCTTTTGGGTGCCAACATGGCTACAAGTTGTGGCCTAGACCCTGGGCATCCATGTGGTCTTTGGTGGCACCACGGGCCATGAACAGCAACACAGATCCAAGCTGTGGTAGGACTACAGACCCAGACATTGTCCTCATCAGTGGCTGGACTGGGATGTCACAATGGCCTCAGGTGGCAGTTGTAGGCTACTCAGATCTCCAGGTGATGGGTATTTGCACAGCCTTTGGTGGTATCAGGAGCCACTGATATTAACCCAGACCCTGGTTGTGGGAGGGCCAATGACCCAGACATGGCCCTAGACCACAGTCCAGGCTCTGATGTCACCATGGCTCCTGGTAGCAGTACATGCCATCTAGATTAGCATGGCCTGAGCAGTGGTGTGGCCCTTGGACATCAACATGAACTCAGTCATCTGCATGGCCTTCGGTGGTTAATGAGGCCATGGACATCAACACCAACCCTGGCTGCTGCAGGGCCACAGACCCAGACATAGCCCCTGGCAGCAGCTTGGACTTGGATTCTATCATGTCCCCAGGTGGCAGCACAGTTCACCAATATCTATATGGCCCTTGTGCCTGTACTGCCCTCAGATACCAAAATGGCCACAGGAGGTGGCCCAGACCCCAGGCATCTCCGTGGTCTTGGTGGCAACAGTGCAGGCCATGGACATTAGCACAGACTCTGGCTGTGGTAGGACCTTGGACCCTGATATGGTCCTAGGCAACAGCCCAGGCCTGGATGCCACCATGGTCCCAGGTGGCAAGCAGGCTGCCAGCATTAACCCATTCCTCGCCGCCCTTGCCTCTTCAGTTCCACCTTCTACCACAGCAAATGAACTGCTCGGCCTCTCCCTCTCTCCCATTTCTCCACCATATACTTGCTCATCATGATGGCACTCACACACCTGGTCAGGCAAGGTGCCAGGTGGTCCTGTGGATGCCTTCAGCCAGCCCTGTGGGTGTCTTTTTCCCGCCTGAACCCTGTGGCATCAGGCAGACCTGTGATTTCCTTCCTATTAAACTGTTGCTTAATGACTTAGGCTTATACTCCATGATGACTGCATCTGGCAGCCCTTACACAGCAGGGCAACTGAATCGAGAAATCACAGCAGTTGTGATAGAAGGCACAAGTCTTGAGAAGGCTCACGCCAAACCAGCGCGGAGAGTGGAGGTAGGCACAGAGTCCCGCCCCTAAGCCCTTAGAGCTACTGCCAACTGGTAGCTTGAAAGGAGCTAAAGTAGTCACGGGGCCAGAAGCAAGAGTCTAAGATACCTAAGTTCACCCTCGTGCTCAGTTGCTAGAGATATCTCCTTTGGAAGCAGGTGCTCTAGGAAAAAGATTTGTGTAGACTATAAGTCAGATGTCTGATGCAGTGAGCTTCAGACCCCACTTCCTCTTTCGAACCCGGGTTTCTCATTTATAAAGTTAAAATATTGGAAGGTCTAGCTTGAAGTCTTTCTGCTTCTACAAGTAACTCTTTGTACAAAAAAAGAGACTTTCTCAATTAGGATTCGGTGAGCATGCATTGTGGACTCAGATTAGTTCTTTTTGCATATAAAATCCCATTTTCCATGTGCCACTGAATTTATTTAATTGAGGGTGGTGATGATGATGATGCCCACATGCATCACAGTATGCATGTAGACGTCAGAGGACAATTTTTGAGTTTTCTCTTTCTCCTGTTGGTTCAGTGCTGTGGGATGGTCTTTCTGTACACTGTGAATATGTGTTGTTCTCATTGGTTGATAAATAAAGCTGTTTGGCCAATGGGGAGGCAGAATAAGGTTAGGCAGTACATTCAAACTGAAGACAGAGATGAAGAAGGGTGGAGTCAGAGCAGACGCCAGCCTGCCACCCAAGGCAACATGCCAGCAGACTGGTAACACCATGGCCATGTGGCAATACATAGATTAATAGAAATGGGTTAATTTAGGATGAAAAAGCTAGTTAGCGAGAACCTGAGCCATAGACCACACAGTTTGTAATTAATATTAAACCTCTGACTGGTTATTCAGGTACGGCTGGGTGGAGAAGATTTATCCAGCTACAATTCAGAGAGTTGAACTTGATGTTGTCACGCTTGCGTGGCAGGTATTTTTTTTTTTAACCAATATCTATTTCTTTAACCCACTAGCACCATTTATAATGACAATGCTCTCCATTGATTGGAGATCTACTTCTCAGTCTTCGTGTTTGTGTTTATGTGAATTCCACATTGAGTTAATTACTATAACTTTATAGTAATGCTGGAAGTCAGACAATGGGAGACACCATCTTCCACTTCACTGTCGATAGATCATCTAAATGTGGAAATGTTGGGAAGGGTTTGTGTTTTTTACCCGTAGCTACTTTGAACACGTGTACATATTCTCAAAACCTCCCTTTGCTTCCTACAGTAACTTACAAGAGTTGCTACCAAGTCTGAAGGAGTCTAAGAATCTCATTATAAATTCTCCCTTTCAACATTGTCTTGGAAATGAACCCATGAAATGTATTGTTCTGTGTCTATGATGTGTGCAATCTCTCCGAGTGATCATCATCCGGAGTCCCCAGCACCATGGAGGTGAGCCGGTGGAATTACAGGACAGCTCTGCTTTTGAGAGTGTCTGGTTTTCCTGTGGTTTCTTGATTCTTGGGAGTCTCCTCACTTTGGTTACTTTATACGTGGGGTGAGCAGGTAGCATTTCAAATGGCAACAAGCTACTTTTAAGTCTTCAGAACTTCATGAAAAGCAGTTACTCCATCAACATTGTTGTCGGAGATGAAGAATTAAAAGGCCATATGGATATTTGTATTACAACTCAGAAATCTGTGCAGAAAACAGAACCCACCCTTTGTTTCTGAATGAAGGGCCCTCTCCTCTGTCACCAGAGGGATTGTTTCTAGAACAAAACCCACTTTATTTGCTAGGGTATTTTTACATCAGATTAAATATGTATTATATTACACTTTATTCTACCATTACCATCTAATTTATAACTTTCTTTGTGTGTGTGAATGTGTGGTATATGCATGCCTGTGTGCTAGTTTCCACACCTGTGTGTATGTGTCAAGAGGTCAGAGGTGGATGATGGGGGTCTTCCTCTGTCAGGCTCCACGAGGACTCTTACTGAACCAAGAGCTCACTGTTCTGAGGGACTTTCTGGCCTGCAGGACCCTGGGGCCCACTTGTTTCTGCTCCTTAGCAGTTGACAGACATGTGTCATTGTGAGTGGCTTTTATTGAGGTGACGGGGATCTGAACTGAGTCCCCACGCTTGTGCAGCAAGCTCTCTTACCCACTGAGCCCTCTCTCCAGCTCTTATTCACAGTCTTCTTTCAAAACTAGGGAATCATAGAATTTGATAAGGAGGAGTTTAGTGGTAGGTAACGTGTATCTTTTCATAATAATAACTCATTGTTACCAGTATTATTGAAGGAAGGTCACAAAATGCCAACTTGAAAAGTAAGCTTTTTTCTCCACTGAATTGTACACTTCCTTGTCTTCCTAACAGAACATGCGGGACATAATGCAGTCTCCTCTAGTGACTCAGCGACTGTGGTGCTGTTTGTGCCTAGGTCTCGCGTGTTCAGTGTTTTACGTTCAACACCTCCCCTGTGGTAGGAATGCCTTTTGTTTCTCAGTGAGATAAAAGGATTATTGAACAGTTGTGTTAGACATGAGATCAACGCTCCAGTCCCTGAGTCACTAGGTCATGGTGAGAAGCATGGCAGCGTGCAGGCCGACATGGTGCTGGAGAAGGAGCTGAGAGTTCTACATCTGGATCCGCAGGCAGAGAACTGACCTGAGCGTCTGAGTCCTTCTGAGGCCCCACCATGACACACTTCCTCCAACAAGGCCACACCTCCTGTTAGTGCCACTCCCCATGGGCCAAGCATTCAAACATAAGAGTCTGTGGGGGCCATACCTGTTCAAACCACCACAGGGAGTAGCAATAGTCTTCCAAGAGACAAGCCACTAACTGTTATCCTTTGCTGTCACAGCTTAACCAGCTCGGTTCCTGTCTTTACCGTGTGGCCTCACCGTTTCAATGATGAATCAATCTATCCAAAGGGCTTTTCCTCCCATATTTCTGACTTCCCCAATGCCAGCATTATCTGACTGTTTCTTGATTTGGGTCTGGTGGACAGACTGATCAACGTCGAGACCCCCATGTATTTCTAGACCTCCAATGCCTCTTTCCCAGTTCTGGAGTTCTGAAGCCATGGCTTATCCAGCTACGAACTACATTATGTGTGTCCTCTGCATACATACCTATGATAAAATTATATATATATATATATATATATGTATATATATATATATATATATATATATATATATATATATATATATATAAATTAGGCACTAGATACTAGCCACGGTGACTAAGAATAAACTAAACAAATGTAGCACTCTGTTATCATAAAACTTATTTAAAATTCATGAATTATTTGTTTCTGGAATTTTCCATTTAATATTTTCTGACCATGGATGACTGTGGGTAATGAAGAGCACAGGAAACAAAGATGTGGATACGGGGTGAATACTTTATACAGCCAAGTCCCACTTCCCGCTCTGCAGGCTGGGTGGCTGCTTTCTGCTCAGTGAGGCAGGCTGAGGGCTGACATGTCCTGCTCTAATCAGTAAACTGGAGAAAATGTCTTGGAAGTCGTGAACATGCTTTGCAGCCAGTGTCTGCCTTTTGTGTGTGCTCTGATTACAGTGATGCCCTGAGTAAGGGTATTGTCAGCAGCCTTTTTTTTTTTTTTTTTAAGAAGTGCAATATTTTACATCATTAAGGAAATATCCACAAACATTGAATGGCTTCCTTTCTATTCTAGTTCCTATGAAAACAAGATGTCAGTGACCCAAGGAGGGTGCAGTTAGTAATTTGTTAAAACTATTTGAAGAAGAATGAGCTTTTTCCATTTGCATTCATTCTGTCTTAGTTAGTTTCTATTGCTGCATCGAAACACCATGACCACAGAGCAAGTTTTATGGGGAGAAAAGGGTTTATTTGGCTTACGCTTCAGCATTGCTGTTCGTCACTGAAGGAAGTCAGGACAGGAACTCAAACAGGGCGGGATCATCCCGGAGGCAGGAGCTGATGTACAGGCCATGGAGTAGTGCTGCTTGCTGGCTTGTTTCCCACAGCTTGCTCAGCCTGCTTTCTTACAGAACCCAGGACCACCAGCCCAGGGATGGCGCCACCCACCATGGGCTGGGCCCTCCTCCATTGATCACTAAATGAGAAAATGCCTTATAGCTGGATCTCATGAAGGCATTTCCTCAACTGAGGCTCCTTCTTCTGATGACTCTAGCTGTGTCATAGTGACACACAGAACCACCCCATACACACTTATTTAAGTTTTTCTGGAGCCCTAGCAGGCTGGTGCATGCCTGTAATCCTAGTATTCAGAAGGCTGAGGCTGGAGGATCTTGAGTTGGAGATCAACTTGGGCTATGTAGCAAAACTGTCTCAAAACATTTACAAAGGCCTTTCTGGGCCTACGTGTAATACCCACAGCCCTTTTCTAGGACAGATGAGAACCAAGTCTCTTTGCTTTCTCCATCTGCAACGTTGCTCACAGAGTTCTCGGGTAGCTCTCTGCAGCGTCTCACAGGCTTGAGGCACACTGCACAAATGAAGGCTGGCTTCAGGGCAACATGCCAGAGTAGAAAGAGAATGGGATAGTGGCCTCCAGGAATGTGGAGGTTTCCTGAAATGATCTGCCTCCTCCAAGAATCCCAACTGCTCACAGAGCCTGGGTTTCATGGAATGCCTCTTTAGAATGACGGGAACCCTCAGTAGCTGCAAGATAGAAAGGCCACTGAAATCTGCTGTCCCTCTCCTCACCAAGTTTGGGTCAGTTTTCACCCATCTAAGTCATGGTGGCAGCTCTGGTTTAAATATCGTTTCATGCCTGATAAAGTTTCACTAGGCATTTTACTTTTAATTTCTTTTATCGACTTACTATGCAGATGGAGAGAAATGTTTAGGAAGGGGTAAAACTTTCAGCGGGGATTTAGTGAAGTCATGTTTCAGTAAGGAAGGAAATGCCACTGACTTTATTACAGCTGCCTAATGTTTTCCACAAACTGTAGAAATAATGCCTTGTGTCTCGGTGACCTACAATAGCAGCCGACTGCTCGCACATGATGGAAATGCAATTTGGGTTTGCTAAAAATTAACTATTTAATGTCTCAGTGTCTGTGTCCTACTGGATTTTGTGTCTGATTAAGTCTACCCACTCTTTTCAAGTCAACCACAGTCATTTCCACCGGGATAAGTGTCCAGAAGTTTCCTAAGAAGGGGCTAAGAGGGATGACGGCCCCGTGGTCTGTGCCCCCTGCGCATAAGTGGTCCCAAATGCTGTGGGAAGATCGCTCCAGCTTCCTCCCTGCGCTCCCTTTACCTGTTCCCACAGCAGCTGAACCCAGAGGACCTCTTCCTCTGCCCCCTCCGCCTGTCCCCTCCCTCCACCTGCTCTCATCTGGCCTGTTGGAGTTGTGATAAAACAAAAAGGACGTTTTTGATTGCACGAACACACCCTTTGGAGTGGGTCCAGATAAAGAGTCCGCTAAGGAAAGTGGGAGCAGGCTAGGGAGGCCTGCCTGGGTCTGAGGAAAATGCAGTCTAGGAGGGGAAAATAGCGACTCAGTAGAAGGCAGAAGCGGCTGCGGAAGATCTGCAGGGTGGAGGGAGTTCAGAATGGAGCTTGCCTAATGAGCCCTCTCTGAAGACTGACTGCAGCGACTTTGCTGAGAAGAGGACCCAGAGGAGAGAGATGTTCTGCTCTGTCTAGCTTCAGAGGAAGTCCACGGGCTGGGATTCGCTGGCAGGCCAAGGAGAGAGAGGGTGTGCTCAGCCTGCAGCCCTGGGATTTTCAGTCTGTTTTTAGGGAGACCCCTTTCCAAGCAGTCTTGTGGTGCATAGATTACTGAAGGCAGAGAAACGGCTCAGGAGGCAGGATGTTCCCAGTCTGTCCAGACCAGTCCGCCCCCAGGGATACTTGTTCCTCCCCTGACTACACCTCTCAGTGAAGCTCAGGGACCATCCCGAAGCCACCGAACTCTTGTCTGAGAGGACCCCCAGCTGCGCGGAGATGCGAATGCTGCTGTCTGTCCTCTATCTAGTAGGTTGGGGCCTAGTCCCTTGTCCTGAGACCCAAAGCCTTTCTTTATTGCAGAAATTGCACTCCAAGCTCTCTTTGCAGTGAGCTGCCTGTCGGGCAGGGGAGATGCTCCCTTCTTGCCACAGGAGTCAGAAAGACGCAGCTAGGAGGAGAAAAACACATCAAAGTAAGAACTTTGCTTTCTCCTGTGTGAAGCAGATTCGATCACCGCTGTTTCGCTTATGGGAAAATAGAGGCTGAGTGAACAGAAGGGCTTTGCGTAAGAGCACAGCAGTGTGTGGCCTCAGACCGCCGGTGGACGCATGTATTCCTCTCATGGATGGACTGATGTCATCTTGAGAACTCATTCTGGGTCATAAATCAGACTCCGTCCAGGGGAAGAAAGGCAAATGGGGTTCTGGGCGTTTTTCATACAAAGGACAGGAAAACAGCCCATCTGGTCTGCGCTGTAAATCACAGTAAGTGAGGCAGAAAGGCAGAGGGCCGGATTCCTGCCCCAGCCACACGCTGAGGCTGACCCGAACTCATAAAGTGAACTCAGCTCTGGGGGATCCTAGCAGGGGCTGACCGGCGTCGCCATGGCAGTGGAGGAGACACTAAGGAATTCTTCAAGAACCCAGAGAAGGAGTAGAGGGAAATGGGGGTGCAGAGAGGCAGGTGGAGTGTCCCAGGAACTCGAAGCAGGAGATAACTGAACCAGCACACGCTTTCAGAAAAAGACTAAGGAGATGTCCGGTTGCTGACCAAATATGTTTTATTTCTTCCTTCATAATCAAAGGCAGGCTTTTTCTTTTCCTCCTTTTCTTTCCTTCTTTCTTTCCTTCCTTCCTTCTTTCCTTCCTTCCTTCCTTCCTTCCTTCCTTCCTTCCTTCTCTCTCTCTCTCTCTCTCTCTCTCTCTCTCTCTCTCTCTCCCTCCCTTTCTTTCTTCCTTTCCTTTTCTTCTTCTTCTTCTTCTTCTTCTTCTTCTTCTTCTTCTTCTTCTTCTTCTTCTTCTTCTTCTCCTTCTTCTTCTTTTCTTCTTCTCCTCCTCCTCCTCCTCCTCCTTCGTCTCCTCCTCCTTAATAGAACAGGGGAAAATAAACTGTTTATATAAAATTTTTATGTCTGATTTTTCCCTTACTGCTGAGTTCTTACTAATAGGATGGAAAATAAAATTATGGTGAAGCATTTAGGCAAGTTCTTAAAGGACAAGTGAATGGCAGCTCTCCACCATAAGCTATAAAGCAAGGTGCCAGGGACGGCAGTGTGGGCAGACAGCAGAAGCCTATGTCTCCAATGGCATCTTGTTGGCAAAGTCTTGAGGGCCTTTTCCCAGTTGTTTTTTCCCCAAGAAAGAATAACCCCTAACTTGGTTAAGCCATGGTGACAATGTCTGTTATTAGCAGGTGAAGCCAGTCCCTGACTGATACAGAAACTATTCTATAGGTAGCACACAAACATGAATCCTCAGAGTACAAAACAAGCCAATAAGTACCAGGGTTGATGGGAACTGTCAGTCTGCATAGCCACATCCACCTTTCATAAGAGGATGCCTTTGAGCTTTGAGATTCATCCCCCATCAAACCCAAGGCTTTGCACATGGTAAGTAAGTTATTTAGCATTGAGCTACATCCTTAACCTGAGACCATAGCAATTTTAATAGCACATACATGTCTTTTGAGGAAGGGCCATCTCTTTAGGGAGCTATGCATGTGTGCCCACATTTGGTGGCTTCACCCAGTCTCAGTGAAGTTGAGCTGTACTGGGTTATAGTTACCCTAAAAGACAGAAAAGAAGGGACTATATCTAGCTTGGCTAGTAGTAGTCTTTACCTTTGGGATCTTTTTCCCAAGGGACTCACTGACTTCTAGAAGACGCCAACTCCTTTGGATTTGGCCTTGGTGTGACCATAGGAGACATCAGAGGTCCACCATTGGTAGGATCCAAAATCGTCAAGGTCAGGACAGGCCTTCACAGGAGCTTCAAATTGTTAATATAACCCAACCTTAGAAAAGAAAGAATAAAAATGAGTTGTTAGTTTGCAGACTTGAGCAGAAGCATTGGGAAGTGATTTGTTATCAAATGTCTAATGTTTTCAGAACAGTGTGTGTATTCCTGGTTTTGAGGTTTCATGAAGTCTCAAGAATTTACTGGACTTGGTACATTTGCATGGCAGTGTGATAAAACAGTCTGAATAAATGACCGTTCAACATGTATTCTATTGGACTGCCGCTGTCTCAGTGTTTGGTATTGCAGCCAACGCTATTAGGAGTTAATTGAGTCTGAAGAAGCTTTCAGGAAAACAGGTTGGGGAACACGGTGTCCATCAAGTGAACTTACCTAAACAGTTTTTTGTGCATTGTGTGTGTGTGGGAAAGGACATACGATATTTTGGAAGCCATTTCGCTTTAATTTCCCAACAAAGTAATCCTTCCCTCTAAGATTTCGATTGGATGGTACCACACAACAGGCTTAACCAGGTTGCAAATAAATATGTGTAAATCCTACCATGGTAACATCCCCCTAGAGGAAATGTGTAACTGGCTTCTTTAGATCTTTATCATATATGATTTCCTCTTAAATTATTTGCCCACTTTACCCTCCTTTTCAGAAAGCAAAGTAAGAGATCAAAACTCCACAAGCAAAACAAGAAATATCCCTAGTTATTAATTTCAATCTTCTAGATTACTGCGAGGAACAAAATACATACTGTTCATAGAGCATTTCCTCCTATTTTTATAGGAAACTGCAATATTCCTGGTCAATCCTCAAGTTTCATTATGCACAATAACCACTGTGAAGTGTGTTCAAAGACAGGCCAGCCCTTCCAGGATATCATTCTGGGCACTCATGCCCTAGCCGGTAGTTAGAAATAAAGTCTCTTTCTGATGAATGAGTGAGATTATCTGCTTCCTTTATTTAATTATTTCAACTCGAAGACTACACAAACATTTTAAAACAGTTCCACACGGAAATAGTGTGAACAACATCATATAAACCCAACTAGGAAGGTGTAGCTGGTTCTTACAGCCACAGTGCTTGCCTGCTTCGGAGGGCCTTAGTGGTGTGCAGCCGTTCTGATGGACCCCACCATGTCTGTGGTAGCTGACTCTGTCACCTAAGCATGGGACATGCTCTTCACTGCTGGGATGACTCACTGATGACTGAACTCATGCTGGGGAAGGAACCCTTGTGGCTCCTCTTATGTGCTCACAGCTGTTTTACGTCACATCCCACAGATGGTCTATTCCCTCTTTAGGGGACTTTCCAACATTGTTTGACAATGTATGGAATGATAATATATACAATGGTATGCTCTAAAAGTGACATTTATGTTTGTAATATACTGTCTTTTCACCTAGAAACATGTATCGTGTAAACAACAGATTTTTTAACCCTCTGCTCTCACTAAGCCTATGTGCTGTTTTCTCTATGTTGGACTCCATTTTTGAGAAACGGGACAAAGCTGGGTGGAGAGTGAGTGGACAAACCTATAGTAATAAATGTTCAATGATTAGGAAGGCCAAGCCTGAAAAGCCCAACACATCATCATCAGGATTTGGAGAGTCGGGTGTAGCTAGAGTTTTCCTGCCTTGACCACAGTCAGGACAAATCTCTCTCACCCGCCATTCCCACAGCCGCTCAGACCCAACCAGGTAAACACAGAGACTTATATTGCTTACAAACTGTATGGCTGTGGCAGGCTTCTTGCTAACTGTTCTTATAGCTTAAATTAATCCATTTCCATAAATCTATACCTTGCCACGTGGCTGGTAGCTTACCGGTGTCTTCACATGCTGCTGGTCATGGTGTCGCCTGGCAGTATCTCTCCGCCTCAGCCTTCCACTTCCCAGAATTCTCCTCTCTCCTTGTCCCACCTACTTCCTGCCTGGCCACTGGCCAATCAGTGTTTATTTATTGACCAATCACAGCAATTTGACATACAGACCATCCCACAGCAGTCGGGGCTTGGGAGAAAGAGAAAGGCTGGGGTGGTAGGAAGCGGCAGGGCCTGATGAAAACAGAAACATGTGAGATGCATCAGTGTCTAAGTCACTTGCTATGAACATACCTGGGATTCTTCAAATTCATTTGGTAACACAAAGCCTATATCCCTGACAATACAAGCCCTTGTGGGTCACATTTTGAGCAGTTGTTCAAGGCATATAGTTCTTTTAACTATCCAATAAAGATCTATTGCAACTTGGGGATGTTGTTTGCATATTCCTAGAAGTCCTTGGGGAGACCTAATGGCTACACATCTCAATATCCTTGAACAATCTTGCTCCAGCCTCTCCATCAACTTCAGATGCCTGAAAGCACTGAAGGAATCACTTTGCCCAGGAAGGTGATCCCCTGATACCCTTCAACCTGCTTGAACTCAGAGTGCCAGGATAGAGAGCATCAGCCAGAGCTTTGAAGGTAAGAATGCTGCTGTGTGTATTCCACTGCCATTGGGAAATTCTTCTACCTAGCTGACGTTGGCTTAGTCTCACAGTGCCAAGCAGTATGGCCCATCTGGCTCACAAATCTCCCCTGGAAAGGTGTAACATGAATTCCTAAACTGTCTTATTAATAAAAAGAAAAGAAAAGAAAAGAAAACAAAACAAAACCGAAGCCAGATACTGGGGTGAAAGCTGAAAGAACAGAGAAACAGAACAAGCCACAGCTACCTCACCTCGCCAACTCCTCAATAAATCTTGTTTCCAAGAATCCTCAGACTGAAAGCCTCTGAGTTCTTACCCCTGAGGGTCTCAGTTGAACTGCTGCTTAGTTCCTGTCTCCTCGCGCCTTATATTCCATTCTCCACCCAGCCATGTCACTTCCTGGGATTAAAGGTGTGTATGCTTTCCAAGTAAAGACAGGAGATCTCAAATGCTGGGATTAAAGGTGTGCGCCACCACTGCCTGGCCTCTATGTCTAATCTAGTGACTGGCTCTGTCCTCTGCTCTCCAGATAAGTTTTACTGGGGTGCACAATATATTACCACAGAAAGGTTGTTTGGTTTCTTCACTTCCTTTCTTTCTCCACATAGCGGCAGTGAAGTGCTAGGACCACCATTACTGGTGGAGGTTGGTGAGATGCAAAGTCACGGGAAAGCCGAGACAAGGTCAGCATCTAACTCTACTGAGTTTATAGGGAATGTTAACCACAGTGCCTGACATAGTTGTTATGAAACAAAAATCTGATAAATAAACCAGAACCCTTTAGCATTCGGACTATGGTTTAATAAAGCAAATACCTTCAGTAGCAGTTTCCCAGCTCCAACTCTTCAACTGACTCCAAGACTTTAAATGGGTTTGTTCATTGACAGAATGTTAGACCTCTCTCCATGGCACTGGTAGCAGCAATGCTGGAATTTGTCTTTCTTATGCTTTTCTGATAGGGGGAGGACAAGGAATGTGTGCACACTCAGGAAGTCTTCAAAGAAAAGAAAACCAGAAATGATAATAACAACTATCACTGCTGAGTTCTAACTAGATGTCTTATATCTAAGACGGCCTTCATATCAGCACTCTGCTTATTTCCATTTGACAAACAAGGAAACTGAGGCTTATAGACTTGAGTGAACTTCGAGTGACTTTGCATCTGACCAACCTGCACTGGTAGTGGTGGACGTCGACATACTGTAGAAGACAGACGGCCTGCGTCAGGCAACTTGGCTCACGCATTCGTGCCCTGTCATAGTGATTCATAGGGAAGAGGACTTCAGGGGGTGAAGAGATGAGAAACGATGATAGTGACAAGAGGAAGTAATGAAAGGGTTTAGTTTCCAGGTCAAAATTCACCCCGAAGGATCGAAAATCTGCACATCCAAGCAGCTCCAATTTCTTTTCTCTCTTATTTCCTTTTTTTTTTTTTTCTGGAAATAGATTTTCCCCCCACATAATATATCCTGATTATGTTTCCCCTTCCCTCTAATTCTCCCAGCACCTCCCCAGCTCTCCTCCCATCTGGATCTATTCCCTTTCTGTTTTTCATTAGGAAACAAACCGGCTTCTAAGGGAAAATAACACATTAAAATAAGATAAAACTAAAACTAACACATTGGAATTAGACAAAACCAACAGAGAAAAAGGAGCCCTATAAAAGGCACACACAGCAATCCCATAAAATCACTAAACTAGAAGCCATAATAAATATGTAAAGGACCTATAGGGTAAAAAGAGAGAAGACTACATTAATAAAATAAAAAGTAATAAGATAAAATTTAAAAGAAAAAGGAAAAGCCCTGCCATGACATTATGAGACAAGGAATGTCCAAAGACACTGAGTTTGTCTTCTGTTGGCCATCTACTGCACGGCATGCAGTTTGCTTCCCCAGTGAGACTCCCATGAAGGAATGTAAATTTTCATTTGCAGATGGTTGTCAACTGGAGATTACTCTAGGTTAGGGATGTGTCCACTTCTTTCAGCTCTAGGACCCCATCTGGTACAGACCTGAGCAGGCTCTGTGTGTGCTGCCTCGGTCTCTGTGAGTTCATGTGTGCTTTGGTCATGTTAATTTAGAAGGATTTGTTCTCTTTGTGTCCTCCATCCCCTCTGGCTCTTACACTCTTTCTGCCTCCTTTTCCATAGGGTTCCCTGAGCCCTGAGGGGAGAGATTTGAAGGAGACATCCCATTTAGAGCTGTGTGTTCCAAGGTCTCTCACTCTAAAGTCTGGCTGTAGGTCTCTGTGTTTGTTCCCATCTGCTGCAGGAAGAAGCTTCTCTGATGACGGCTGAGCAAGACCCTAATCTATAATTATAGCCGAATGTCATTAGGAGTCATCCAGTTTGACCAGCACCATTTAACGAAGATGCTGTCTTTTTTCCAGTGTGTATTTCTGGCTTGTTTATAAAAAAAAAATCAGGTGTTCATAAGCATGTGGATTTATGTCTGTGACTTTAGTTTGAGTCTGTTGATCAACATGTCTGTGTGCCAATACCATTCTTTCTCTTTTTTAAATTATCATTCTACAGAATGATACAACTTGAAATCAGGGATAGTGACACCTCACGCAATTCTTTTATTATTCAGAATTATTTTAACTAAACTAGGTTTTTTTTGTTTTTCCATATGAAGCTAAAAAATTGTTCTTTCAAGATCTGAAAAGAATTGTGTTGGAATTTTGGTGAGGATTGCATTGCATCTGTAGATTGCATTTGGTAGGATGGCCTTTTTTTACTGTTAATCCTACTGACCTATGAGTGTGGGATGTCTTTCATCTTCTGATACCTTCTTCAGTCTTTTCACTTGCTTGGTAGTTACTACAAGATATTTTATATTACTTGAAGATATTATGAAATGTATTGTTTCTGTGATTTATTTCTCAGTCTGTCATCTGTTTATAGGAGTGCTCCTGATTTTTCTGAGGTAATATTGTATCCAGCTATTTTGCTAAAAGTGTTTATGAGCTGTAGGAGTTCTTGGGTGGAAGTTTTAGGTTCACTTATGTATACTATCATATCACCTGCAAATGACAATACTCTGACTTCTTCCTTTTCAATTGTTATCCCCTTGACCGCCTATAGTTGTCTTATTGCTCTTCTTAAGACTTCAAGTACTATATTGAATAGATAAGAAGAGATTAGACAATCTTCATGATTTCAGTGGAATTGCTTTTAGTTTCTCTCTATTTAACTTGATGTTAGTTATAGGCTTGCTCTACACTGCCTTTATGTTGAGATATGTCTCTTTTAACCCTAATCTCTCCAGGACTTTTATCATGAAGTAGTATTGGATTTTGCCAAGGCCCTTTTCTGCATCTATTTAGATTAGATTTTTTTCAGTTTGTTTATATGGTAAACTACATTTATTGATTTATGTATATTGTACCATCCCTACATTTCTGGTATGAAGCCTACTTGATCATGGTGGATGATATTTTTATGTGTTCTTGGATTTGTCTTGCAAGCATTTTATTGAGTATTTTTTGCATCTCTGTTCATAAGGGAAATAGGTATTTAATTCTCTTTCTTTGTTAGGTCTTTGTGTGGTTTGGATATCAGGATAACTGTGGCCTCATAAAACAAATTGGGCCATGTTCCGTTTGTTTCCATTGTGTGGGAATAATTTAAGGAGTATTAACTCTTCTTTGAAAGTCCAGTGGAATTCTGTGCTAAAACCATCTGTCCCTGGGCTTTTTTTTTTGTGTGGGGGGGGACAGGCTTTAATTTCTTTTGTTAAAATTTTTATTAAGTTTAATTTAATTTTAAATTAGGCTTCTATTTCACTAGAAGTTATAGCTCTGTTTAAATTGCTTATTTGATTTTGACTTAGCTTTAGTAAGTGATATGTCTCAAGAACATGATCCATTTCTTTTAGATTTTCCAATTTGGTGGAGAACAGGTCTTTAAAGCATGTCCTTATGATTCTCTGGATTTCCTTGGTGTCTGTTGTTATGTCCCAGTTTTCAATTCTAATTTTGTTAGTTTAGATCGTCTCTGTCTTTAGGTAGTTTGGATAAGAGTTTGTCAATCTTATTGATTTTCTCTAAGAACCAACTCCTTGTTGTTTCTGTGAGTCTTTGGTTTTTTTTTTTTTTTTTTGATGGGGGAGGGAATTGTTGGTTTATTTGGTTGTTTCTTTTTTTATTGATTTCAGCCCTGAACTTGATTATTTCTTGCCATCTACTCTTTTTTTGTGTGTGATTTCTTCTTTTGTTCTAGAGAGTTCAGGTGTGTTGTTAAGTTGCTAGTATGAGATCTCTCCAATTCTTTTATGTAGGCACTTAGTGCTTGCTATGAATTCCCTCTTAGAACTGCCTTCATTGTGTTCATAAGTTTGGATAGGATACATATTCACATTCATCCAATTTTAGAAAGTCTTTAATTTCTTTCTTTACCATTTTTTGTTCAGTAGAGAGTTGTTCGGTTTTCATGACTTTTTAAGCTTTCTGTTGTTGATATCCAGCTTTAAAATGTGGTGGTCAGATAGGAGGTAGGGAATTATTTCAATTTTCCTGTATTTTTTGAGACTTGTTTGTGTCTGAATATGTGGTGAATTTTGGAGAAATTTCCATGGGCTGCTGAGAAGAAGATGTAATCTTTTGTTGGGTGAAATTTTCGGTAAACATCTATTATGTACATTTGGTTTATGATGTCTGTTACATCCAGCATTTCTAAGTTTAGTTTTTGTCTGGATGACCTGCCTATTGGTGAGAATGGGATATTACAGTTATCCACTATCAGTGTGTGAGGGTCAATATGTGATTTTAGCTGTGTTTCTGTTATGAACTTAGCTGCCCTTGTATTTGGGTCATAGACATTAAGAATTTCAGTGTCCTCTTGGTGGACTTTACTTTGGCATGTAGTATCTTTCACAATCTTTTCCAGTTAGATTTGGTTTGAAGTCTATTTTGTCAGATATTAAAAGGGTTACACCAACTTGCTTCTTATGTCCATTTGCTTGGAATATCTTTTTCCATCCTTTATCCTGAGATGATGTCTATCTTTGATGTTAAGGTGTGTTTCTTGGATGCAGCAGAATGATGAATCCTATTTTGAATTTATTCTATTAGTTTGTATCTTTTTATTGGGAACTGAGTTCACTAATGTTGAGATATGTCAATGAGCAGTGTTTATTAATTCCTGTTATGTTGTTGTTGTTGTTGTTGTTGGTGGTGGTGTGTATTTCCCCTCCTTTGGTTTGCTAGTCTGGGATTATTTATTCCCTATGTTTTCTTGGGCATAATTAATCTTTTTAGGTTAGAGTTTTCCTTCTAGTGCTTTCTGTAGGGTTTCTGGATTTTTAGATAGATACTGATTAAATTTGGTTTTGTCATGGAATGTCTTATGTTTTCCATCTTTTTTATTGTAATTTTTGCTGGACATAGAAGTCTGGCCTGGCACCCATGGTTCCTTAGAGTCTGTCCAGGCCCTTCTAGCTTTTAGAGTCTTCATTGAGCAGTCGTATGTAATTCTGTCTCCGTTAGGGTTTTTGTTGCTGTGAAGAGACCATGACCATGGCAACTCCTATAAAGGAAAACATTTAATTGAGGTGACGGCTTATGGTTTCAGAGGTTTGGTCCATTATTATCATGGCAGAGAGCATAGAAGTGTGCAGGTAGACATGGTGCTGGAGAAGGAGCTGCTACATGTTGATACGCAGGCAACAGGAAGTAGACTGAGAACTCTACATCTTGCAAGCAACAAGAAGTGAACTGTGATGCTAGGTGGTATCTTGAGCATATATGAGACCTCACAGTTTGCCTCTTTGTGACCCACTTCCTTCAACAAGGCCATACATAGTTCAACAAAACCATACCTCCTAATATGCCACTCCCTTTATGGGGGCATTGTCTTCAAACCACCACAAATTCTAATAGGTTTGCCTTTATATGTTACTTGGTCTTTTTCCCTTGTAACTTTTTAATATTCTTTCTTTGTTCTGTACATCCAGTGTTTTGATTATTATATTATTATATCCTAAGGAGAATTTCTTTTCTAGTCCAATCTATTTGGTCTTCTGTATGCTTCTTGCAACTTTATAGACATCTTCTTCTCATGGTTAGGGAAATTTTCTTCTATGACTTTGTTGAAAATATTTTCCGGAAGCCGGGCAGTGGTGGCGCATGCCTTTAATCCCAGCACTCGGGAGGCAGAGGCAGGCGGATCTCTGTGAGTTCGAGGCCAGCCTGGGCTACCAAGTGAGTTCCAGGAAAGGCGCAAAGCTACACAGAGAAACCCTGTCTCAAAAAACCAAAAAAAAAAAGAAAAAGAAAATATTTTCCGGTCATTTGAGCTGGTATTTTTCTCCTTTCTCTGTTCCTATTATTCTTAGGTTTGATCTTTTTATAGTGTCCCAGATTTCTTGGATGTTTTGTGCCAGGATTTTTTTTTCAAGATTTAACATTTTCTTTGACCAAGGTATTCCTTTCTTCTATCGTGCCTTCCATGTCCAAAATTCTCTCTTTCATCTCTGATATTCTGTTTGTGAGGCTAACCTCGGAGGTTCTTGCTTCAGTTTCTAAAATTTTCATTTCCAAATTTCCCTTGGTTTGGGTTTTCTTTATTGGTTCTATTCCCATTTTCAGGTCTTAAACGATTTTATTCATTTCCTGCAACTGGTTTGTTGTGTTTTCATAGATTTCTTTAAGGGGGTTATTCACTTTCTCCTCCATCATATTCATAAAGGCCACTTTAAGGTCTTTGTCTTGTGATTTAGCTGTGTTGTAATCCTCAGGGATTACTGTGGTAGGGTTGCTGGCTCTAGTGAAGGCATATTGTTCTCGTTGTTACTGACTGTGTTTTTAAGCTGGTATCTAGGCACCTGGATTTGGGAAGGTTGTAATTCTAGGTGCTGGTATCTGGTCTTGTCTTTGTTGGGTGGATGTTTTGTTCCTTAGTGTCTGTTGCCCTCTCTGTTCCTAGAAGAGTGTGGTGGCTGTGAGTTGCCTGGTAAGAAATTCTTCTGGGATCTTGATAAGTGTGGTCATTGGAGATTGAGGGTTCTTGGTAAAATGTGTTTCCAGGTATTGGAGTATTAGGAACAGGGGTAGACTTGGGACAGGGTCCTTCGGGTGTCCACAGGAGGGAGGAAAGTAGGGCGTTCTTCCTGGATCTGCTTAGTTCCCTGGGAATGGGGGCAGAGAGTGAGGAGAGGTCCCAACAGGTAGTCTGCTGCAGATAGGAAAAGACTGGGCCATTGGATCTGGAGGAGAAGAGGGAGAATGAAGACCTGAAGCTTGCCTGCCTGCTTCCCTGTCCTACTTTCTTCTCCGAGTTACCAGAGACAGCCTGCTGCAGTCAGGGGCTGAGATGATGGCAGTGGGGAGAAAGAGGATCTGAGTGAGCTGCTGGACGTGGGGCAGTGAGAAGGGGCAGCTACAGCAGGTGATCTGCTACCGAGATGGGGGTGAGACTGGGGGTTGGGATCTGGAGGAGAAGTGTAGCTCAGCAGTTATGCTGCTTGTTTCCCTGGCCCAAGTGGCCTGGAGAGTCCTAGATAATGCCTGTTTAGTTGGGGACTGGGGTAAATTGATGAGTAGGGTTCAGAAAGGCTGGAGGGGAAGTTCTGTGTGATCCTTTGGAGATGCAGGCAGGCAAGGAAGGAGAGGACGAGGCAGGTGGTCTGCTACAGAGCTGGGCACATGACCAGGTGGGGAGGGTGGGGGTGGGCTTGGATTCGGAGGGTCAGAGGCAGAGGTGAAGATCTGCAGTTAGGTTACTTGTTTCCTTGGCAGGAGAGCCCTGTGGGTTCCCAGGGAAGGGCTGCTGTAGTTGAGGGCTGGGATAATGGGATGAGTTGGGGGAAGAGAATTTGGAAGGGAAGATCCATGTGATCTACTGGAGATAGGATGGGGGAGGCTGCAGTGAGTGGTCAAGCAGCCCTACTTTCACATGATCTTTTGCCTGAGGTTCAATACTACAGTTCTCTGAAGGAGCTGGGACCCAAATTCAGCAAAACCTATGTTTATGGCATGGCTTGGAATTAATCTATAAAAACGGATATCTTGGAAAAATGGAAATTGGCAATTTTAAGAATTTCTTTTAGTAACCAAAACAAGATGCTTCATATTTATTCTGTTAATAAACTGAAATACACAAAACAATATAATTACTAAAAAGTTGCACAATTGTCCTTCAATAGTTACTTTTCATGAAACCACCCTGCTGTGGGATAATGCCCTTGTACACTGGTTTAATAAAATGCTGATTGACCAGTAGCCAGGCAGGAAGTACAGGCAGAGCAAGCAGATGAGGAGAATTCTGGGAAGAGGAAGGGCTGAGTCAGGAGATGCCAGCCACCACCAAAGGAGCAACATGCCAGCAGACTGTAAGCCACGGTCACGTGGCAAAGTATAGATTTATAGAAAAGGGTTAATTTAAGATATAGGAGCTAGATAACAAGAAGCTTGTCATGGCCATAGTTTAAAAATAATATTAGCCTGTGTGTGTGTTTATTTGGGTCCCAGTGGCTGCGGGACTGGTAGGTAAGAGAGATTTGTCCTGATCGCGGGCCAGGCAGGACACAGGAAAAACTTTCAGCTACAAATGGTGCCTAATGTGGGGCAAGAGTTTCCACCTAAAACCTGAGAGAACTTAAGAAGAAATTATAAATGTAGCTAAGAGCACCTTTCTAATTCATGTTGCTCATGGCAGGCCTAATTACAATGATGTATCCCCTGACTGTGGCAGGTTCACGGCATGTCTGTTGGAGCTACAGCATGGTGGATTCCCGCTGAGTTACATAGAGGTTTCTGCAAGCCATGCACCATGGTGTGTGGTAGATATAGCTTTTGCTGCTGCTAAAAAAAAAAAAAAAAAGAGGTTTCTGGGCTGTATGCTGCTAGATGGAAACATAGACCCACTGCTTCCCAGAGTTGGTGGTGAGCATGGTTTCCAGAGCTGGTGGTAAATGTAGTTCTGCCATGTTGGGAAGCTGAGGTGGGCAGAGCCAGCAGCCAAAGCTGCCATTTCAGTCCTAGTCATTCTACAGTTTAAAGCAATAAATTCATAATAAGTCAGATTCAGATGAAATGGTTTATGGTATGTGTAAAAATGTACATAGGCTTGGAAGAAAGAGGAAAAAGAATATAGACAGTTATATAAAGGAATAGTTTTAAAAAATAAAGTCTTTAAAGAGACAGTAAAGGTAATATAAAAAATAAGCCACATAAAGATGGATATTACACAGAGAATCTGGTTTGTGTTGTCTTTGGGATTTTTAACTACACAGAAAGACATTTGATTGCAAAGGCTGCTGAATTAAATCAATATATATGTTTTAAAGATATCTTGATTTCAAAATCTATGTCTAAGAATGTGTTGCTTTGGGAAAGAGGTTCTGCTTTTGTTTCCACAAAAGATGAGAACCTGTGGATTACTTTCAGGCTAATATGGTTTGACCAGCCAAGACCCCCTGAAAGGTCTCTGATGACACCATGGCCCAGATAATCCAACATCCAGAACAGTTTCAAGGCAACTGGCTCAGACAATGCAGCCTCACAAACTATTTCAGTCTGGACTTGACCAAAATTCTTAATTTTCTCAGGATCCCCATAATAATACACCACCCTTTATCAGCAAGAAGTAGCCTAGAACACTATGCCCACATTCCAAAAAAATGCATTATGGATGTTTGCCTTTGTTTAGGTTGTTGGTTACAAATTGTTATTGGTCATAGTCAGTATCTTTCTAAAAGAAGAAAGGGGATATGATATGGAAATATAGGATGTAGATATGATAGGATAAAAGGATGGATTGTTGAATCTACTTTTAAAGAGCAACTTGTTTAAAATGTTTTACATTGGTATAGATTTTAGTTTATTGATACAAAGGTAAAGTTAATTTTGCTATACTATATGTATATTTCTATTATTTAAGGTATCATGTTTATGTAACTCATTTAAATTGTAATGGATAATTAAGAAATACAGATCAATAATTAGTCTTCTATGATAGTCAAACTTATAGCCATGTTGAGTTTTCTAGATACACATAGTTATAATTCAATTAGGTGTACATAGATATAATTCAATTAGGTAGGTATCTTCAAACACTTCAAAGACCTACAAAATAAGGCATTTAAAATGTTTTAAAAACTTAGACTTTCTGGACAATGAGATATGTCTGCTCCTGACAGCATTGATTTACTTCAGAGAGAAAGATGAACATCAAAGATACTCCATATGGAGTTTATCTTCTTGGCAAAAATAGCCATTGGGCAAGAAACTGTTCTTGCCTGGACTGCTTGACAAAATGTTATATAAACTGGACATGCAAGACCCATAGGAAGATGACCACTGAACTTTGCAAGGTGAGATGGTCCTTTAGGTTCCTGTTTCACAAAAGAAATTGCCAGATATTCTACAGGACACTGAGAAAAAATGGCTAAGAGACTAGGCCTATGGGCTGAAGATGGATGCCCCACCATTACAGAGGAACTTTGGATAACTGTCCAGGCAGGCAGCTATCTCTGTCATTCTAGATTTTTGGAAGCTGCTTACAATGCTCTTCCTGTTTACTTAGGTAATACTATATTCTTCTGAGGTCTTCGATGTAGCTGAAGATTAGATAGTTATAATTATGGTTTTCCTTGGTTATGATAAGAGAAAAGATAGATATAAAGCTTTAGACGCACAAATATGGGATAGATGACAAAATATTTTCTTTAATTTTGCCAAATACCAATAGACTAGATATTATAACTGTATTTCTTGCTTGCTAACAGTTTTGTTATATGTAATTTTACTATGTTGAAGTTAAAAACCTTTCTTTTAAATAGAAAGAAAAGGGGAAATGCTGTGGAATAATGCTTTTGTACACTGGTTTAATAAAATGCTGATTGGCCAGTAGCCAGGCAGGAAGTATTGGCAGGATAAGCGGACAAGGAGAATTCTGGGAAGAGGAAGGCTGAATGAGGCGACACCAGCCCACCATCCAGGGAGTAGCATGTGGTGGCACACAGGTAAAGCCATGGAGTATGTGGCAACATATAGATTAACAGAAAGGCTGAGTTTAAGTGTAAGAGCTAGTCAGTAGTAAGCCTGAGCTAATGGCAGAGCAGTTTTAACTAAAATAAGCCTCTGTGTGTTTACTTGGGCCTGAGTGGCTGTAGGACCAGTAGGTGAGAGAAATTTGTCCTGACCATGGGCCAGGTGGGACACAGAAAAACTTTCAACTACACCACCCACCCACATCACCTGAAAAGAAGTATGCTGAAAAAGATATTTTCAAAACTTTTGAATGGCTACTAAATCTTATGTAATTTGCAATTTATTCTCCAAAGCTGGTCATGGTTTCAGAGTCAGAAGTCATAAACACTAACAGCCCAGTCCCTATGATGACAAGGTGGCATCATGGAAGGGGCATTTCTAAGAACGACTCAATGCAGTCTGTGAAGTGGGTTCCCACTCATTTTATTAACAGGATACTAGGGATTAGAGTTTAAGAGGAGGGCTCAAAGTCCTCTGCTAATTGGGAATAGCCAGAAGTTGAGCTTCTAGACTAGAGCTTTCTGGACTAGACCAAATGATGGCACATGGATCTCCATGAATGACATACTGGAGGCTTGGATTTCTCTTTTCTAGAAAATGGCTTTTGGTTTACTCTGTCTCAGATTCTAAAAAAAGGATGGGGATTAAATCATTCCTCAGAGGCCATTGGCCTGGCCTTGGGGGCTTGAAGGGACTTTGGATCACCTTTGTGAGATGAAACTACATTTTGAATCACATAACCTTTTCCTGGGTTGCAAGGGTTAAAAAGAATGGTAAGGTAAGCAAAGGGCAAGGGTCAAGGGTCTTGAAGGAAGGAGGGAATGAGAAGTTCCCAGATGAGTGAAAGGAAGGTCCTGTAAGCCCAGCAAGACTTGTGTTCCCTTACGAGGGCTCCCGAAGGGCCCGCATGTTTCTAGGCTGGGCACCACGTTGGACAGTAAACATCAGGACCGTTTATACTGGTGAGAGTGGGCGTGGAAGTTAGGGTCACCACAACAGATGCTGACATTTAGTGCTTTGATTTTAGACTCATACACAGACTGGAACAGCTACATGATGCCATAGTTTGGATGATAGCAGGATATGGGCATCTGCTTTGTGAATGCACATGGACAATAATCTGTTCATTTCTATTTTCCATCTTAGGCAGAAACCAAAGGAGCATATCCTTCTTACCTTGATATGTGTTTCAGGTCTGGGATGCGGAATGTGAAGGTGACTGCTTTTCTACAACGAGTCTACTTTTTCCTCTGCTTTGTTGAGGTGATCTTTGAGGGTGAGAGAAATATTTTTGTGATAGTAGGGATGCAAGCATGCCAGAGAGTAACTGAATATGTGGTTTGATCATGCATTCTAGTCAGATATCTGGGACTGAGTTCCAGCTTTGCCAGTGTCGACCTTGGGAGCCTGAGCGATTTACTTAACCACTAAAGTCCGTGGCTAGTTAAGTGAGGATATGCTAAGTTGGGGGTACTAGCACAATCTGGGCCTGTAGTGTGGGTGAAATGTGATATTCCTTGTAGACCATTCACACATAGTATCTGGTACATGTTTGTTGTTAGAGCACAAATAACCCTTCAATGAATATCAGTGAACTTACTAATATAACATATGCCTTGTTCATGAGCTCGAGGAGAAACAATTTCTTCTGTAATTTAGGCTAGAAAGTTTAAGGGTGTGTATAGATTGAATGCTTTCTAACAATAATCTCATGGTAAGAGATGATGTTTTTTTTCTGTGTGGGCAAGGGAACGCTGGGGTTGGTGGGAAGTAACCACTTGAAACAGACTTCAGAGATCAAATCTCCAGGAAGAGATTTATTTGTCTCTCAGATAAAGGATTTAGGGAATTTAGCTGTACATTCTATTCATGAGACATCGCAGAACAGATTGCAATCCAGAACACTTGTGGTTCTGTGAATGAGTAGTTGTGCAAATGTGTGTGTGTGTGTGTGTGTGTGTGTGTGTGTGTGTGTGTGTGTGTGTGTGTGTAAGGGTGGGTAGACTGGAATTAAGAATGAAGTTAGGGTGAGGAGGTTTGTAAGAACTGCAAAATGTTTCCGGTGGTGGAGCGGGTGTGGGTGGTGCAAGAAACAGGCTCATCTTTGAGGCTTGTGTTGCTCATTTCTCTAAACTGTTCCATCAGCCTTTTTTTTTTTTTTTTTTTGGTTTTTTTTTCGAGACAGGGTTTCTCTGTGTAGCTTTGCGCCTTTCCTGGCGCTCACTTGGTAGCCCCGGCTGGCCTCAAACTCACAGAGATCCGCCTGGCTCTGCCTCCCGAGTGCTGGGATTAAAGGCGTGCGCCACCACGCCCGGCCCTTCCATCAGCCTTTTTGCATCTTGATTTGCTGAAGACATCTCTGGCCCTTTGAGTGCAGCAGGATGGCACATGTGGAAGAATTTGGCACTTGGAGTAAGCTCCTCCTGACTCTCCATGGCATTGTAAACCTGGAGTGAAAGACAGAGTGAGGAACCTAGAACAGTCAATGGGCTTTTTCTCTTTCCTTTCACTGTTAGAAGTCATTTCTAATGGTCCAGGTTTCCAAGTGATCACCCATACCTTAATGCATCCAACAAAGTTTATATATAAAGTGTTTCCTCATGCCATCAAGGATCATTTCCCTCTCTCTTTTAAACTATTTCTATACTATGACTAAGGGCAAAGAGTTTAAAAGATGCTTTCATTTAAAAAATACAGTTAAAACTGGGGAGGAGAGAGGGAAGGCAGTCAGTACAGATGAGGATAGACTGATGAGGGACAGGCAACATCAAGGTTGTTTTATGAAGCCTCAAGGAATCTTACTATTTTATATTTATCTAAAATTATACACAACACACACATATATGTACACACATTTACACATGAATATATTATATTAACATATCATTAATTAATATACAATATTATTGATATAATATAACATATATAAAAGGAAGTTAAGCTACTTGGGCTGAAAGTACTCCCCACAAGAATGAGAGTTTAACAGTCCCCAGTGCCAGGCATAAGAAACCTCCTTTTGAATGGTTGATCAGAGTAGTTCAAGTAACTCCCAGGACAGTATAGACTACCCATGTAGCCCTTGGTTGTCACTCAGGGGCTGAGGGCGACCGTCTATTGCTGAAGACACCACACACTTAGGACAAGACTCATATGATTCTAGCTGGATCTGACCAGAAAGCTCTCTCTTGCAGTGTGGTGTTTTTGGTACCAGAAAATACTATGCAAGATACCAAGGGAGGAAGCAATTAAACAGCCCTATCCTGAGCGATATCTATGGACGGTAACAACGACCAGCATGGCAACACACACATAAAAGCTCAAGAAAGAGCACTCGCACATTGGTGGCAACCAGCAGCTGTCCAATTGGACATAAGGCCCACTCAATAGGAGGGAAAAATATTCCCAGTACTGGAAAACCAGTCAGCTTCCCAGAGCTAGTGAGGTCGTGGAGCTGAGAAAAGAATCTACCTCTGTCATTTTGCTTGGTGAGCACAATTCCCTCCTACATTCTAATATTTTTCCTTAGGTCCACAGATAAGTGCAGCTACCACCCCTTATCAAAGAAGCTCCTCTTTATAGCAGATGGAGACCATCACACAAAAGCACAAATGGATCATGGGGTTGAGCAGCACCAGCAGATGAAACAAGATCACAGCTCCTTTATTGACAGTTCAGGAAACATCAAGAAAAGGGGATGGAAGATTCCAAGGGCCAGAACTCCAGGGAGTCAGCTGTGAAAATTTCTCTCCTAGAAATGGCTGCATAAACAAGACAGGAACAATGGCAACATCAATAGGAATATTAACATGGTTGGTGGAAAAATTCACAGGGTTCCACTCCTAGACAAAGAATAGCAGGCAACTAATGACTGCCACCAGGAGAAGGAGAATTAGCCTCTCCCAGGGATGAGTCCCTTAGCGGCTGTCCAGTGAAGAATGATCAGCCCTGAAATCATATACACACACAACAAAAATGGACTCAGCGGGTTGTATTTATAGATTTGTACATGCACCTACACACATGTGTATGCATATGTGTGTATGCATATGTGTGTATACAACAATAACACAGAGGAAGAGGCTATCAGCTTGAGAGTGGAGGGTCATGGAAAGGGTTGAAGGGAGGGGACCAGGGAGGGGCTGGAGGCAGGAAAGAGAGGGGCAAAATTAAGTAACTGTATTTCAATTAAAACATATTAAAATAAAAATAGTTAATACACACTTTAGTAAGAACCCTAGTAATTTGGAGATACATAATTTACTTTTTTCTTGTATATCTGTCAACTTTGATACCATCTCTGACTATATACAACCGTCCTGTTGCTAGTTTTTACAAAGGAGCTATCAACTCAGTTAACATTTATCGAGCACCTACTATGCACCAGGCACTGTGTTAGGAGCTTGAATGTAAACAATAAATACAATAAATATAGTGTATGATAAATATGTTTTATGCCCTTGAGAAATCATTCAGAGAGCAAAAAGCCAATAACAAGTGAATATGTAGCACAAGTATGTATTACTAACACATAAATACAAAATGTATTATAAATACTATATATGTAAAGCAGCCCACACTGATGTAGTCACTTAAAAATAATATATGAAATAATATATGAAATTCAATATATTTAACGTGATCTGACATATAACATGGATGTTTTAAAATTAATTTAAGATTAATTTTTCACAGTGATTATATAAGATCATTTATAACAACTTGAGCTTTTTGGTATTTGGGCCAAAATGAGTATTTTTTGTCACCACATTTTAGAAGAAAATTTAGGCAATTATCAGAATTACTGTCAGTCAAGGACAGCCTTAGAACAGGCCAGTGAGGCCTGATGAGGGAGGTTGTTGGGCCTTTCTTTGGATCTCAGAGGTGGCCCAGACCTTTCCTCTTGGCGGAGGCAGATAAACACAGCAAGCATCTCCCCCTTCTGCCAGCCTCGAGAGCAGAGTAATTGATTTAGGACATTTTCAGTCAAGGTGGGTTGGCTAGAATCAGCTAGGTTTGGCTGGCTGAACTGTGTTGTGCCACAGTGGTGTATTAGGGGCTTTTAACAATTCCACACGGCCCACTTTGAATTCCTGTCCTAAAGAGCTGTCTTCAACAATGCTCGGGCAGTGTGGCGGCCAGTGCTTCTCTAGCCGACTCTTCCCTGCTCCTATCCGGGACAGTTGGTTAATTGGTGAAGTGTTCTGAGTGAGAATCTGGTGGCCCAGGTGTTTCACTGGCTCTAGTTGTATTCTTATCATAGATATACTTTATTTTACTTTTGTAAATACCTTGGGAATTGTCTTTCTAGCACAACTGGCTTCTTTGGGTAAATCTTCCATGGATTGGCATTTATGGAGGTTGCTGTTTTGTGTAACATGATCCTGCTCCCTGTCTACATTTACTTTGTGCATGCACAAACACTTAACTACATACATGTTAGCTTCCCAGCACTGTTACAAATACCTGAGAAAATTAACTCAAAGAAATAAGATATATCTGGACCCATACTTTTGAGGATCTGAGTTCATGGCCTGGTGTCTCCGTGGCTGTTGGGCCTGTGGCAAGGCAGTAAGTACATCATGGCAGGGGTGCATGGTAGAAAAAAAGTGTTTACCCGGTGCTGGATGTGGACCAAGAGAGTTGAGGTACCACAGTCCCCTTTGAAGTCATGTCCTCGGTGTCCTGAAGACTTCTTTTGAGACATCTACCAATTCCTGCCACCTACCAATATTGCCAAACTGATGACCAATCCCTTTGCAGATGACCAATCCCTTTGCAGATGACCAATCCCTTTGCGTACTTGGGGGACATTCCAGATAGAAACTCAAGAGCGCAGTGGCAGATGCATCTAAACTGAACAGATCATACTCCCTTTCGGGCTTTCCCAGTGATGTCAGGCGTTGATGTTTGCCGGAGCAAGTGGTGCCTGTCTCAGTCTGTTTTGTATTGTTATAAAAACATCCTGGACTTAACGCTGGGAGATGTGTAAAGGAAAGGTGTGCACTTAACTTTACGGTTCTAGGGGTGGAAAGACCAAACAAGACGGTCTGGTGTTTGTGTCTGGTAAACTCCGTCCCTTTCCCTGCTACATCAGCACATAGTGGAGAAGCAGAAAGGGCAGGCCACAGCATGGGGTGGCCTTGATATGACGATCTACTCTCGTGAGAAGGAACCCAGTCACAAGAGCTCTGTTCCACTTCTGTAGGATGGTGTCCTCTTTTCTTGAAGGTGAATTCCCTATGACCTAACTCCCTTTTCCTAGGCCCCGCCTCTTAAAGCTCCCCCAACTGTCACCCTCAGCACCACCATCCTTGTTCTCAGTGCATAAACCTTGGTGGACAAACAATATCATGAACTTGAGTAGTGCCTAACTCAAGATGGGCCAGTTAGAGTCTTCTGTACAGAAAACAGGAGAGCAGATACCCAGAGAGTCATCAGTTACTCTAGGCTAGAGCTACGGGGTATAAAAATCTAGTAGCTGTGAAGGTCATGTTTCTTTCATACGGAGAAAAGCAGACTTTACGAAGAATAATGAAACTGACAAGCAGTGTAAGACAGAGAAACACATGGATGATTCTTACTGAATGCGCTGGTTCCAGTAATTGTGAAGGGTGATCTGTATCTGCCCTTTCAAAGGTGTGATGAGCTTGTCAAAACAAAACAAAACAAAACAAAACAAAACCTTTAAATTGAACTAGTCACCATCCTGTCACTATAACAACAACAATAACGAAATGCAAATAATTAATTCATACAGAGGATAATTTGCTTGGGCTCATGGTGTTAAAGGTTTCATCCTTACTGATTACTCCTACTGTTTTGTCCCTGTGGCAAAATAGCACATCATGGCAGGGATTATGTACCAGAGAATAAAAACTGCTTAACTATGGAGTCAGGGAGCAAACAGAGGAAGAGGAGAGTCTCTCTTCTCCAGTGATCCACTTTGAGAGCATCATCAGTAATGTAAAAGCTTTGTGCTAGACTGCATCTCCCAAAGCTCCCATCACTGCTCAGTAGTATTGCTCTGGGGCAAAACTTTTAAATCCCTGGACCTTGGAGGAAACCCAGCATCCAAACTGCAGGACTGAAGCTGGCTTAATGCTAATTCCTGCATTAAGTCTTTGCTAAATTTTCTTTTTTGTTATAGTCTAATTTATGCAGTTGTGTGGGAAAAATATATATGTATGGCACCTAAAATCTTTATGGAAGCAATGACATTGTAAATCTCTCCAAATTGAGGAGAAAAAAAGCACATGATTCTGTTTATACTTGATACTGTGTGTGGACTAAAGAAAGGTTTCATGGGCAAAATCAGCAGAGATGAGCATTGTCCCCAGCTCACAATTTTCCTAAAACGTTTGGTAATAGAGCCATTCTCAAAGTTAGAGACCCAAGATTTGGAAAAATGTATGTTGTTCTTAAGTAGCGTCTTCCTACAACATTTCTATCTCTGCCATTTAAAAACGATGTGTTGTTATTAGTGCATGCCATGGTACACATGCGCAGGTCAGAGGACAACGCGAGGAGCCGTTTTCACCTTCCACCTTATTGAGGTGGGGTCTCTCTCTTCTTGTGTCTGCTGCTATGAGGCAAATTCCAGACTAGTTGGCCAGCAAGCTTACAGGCAATTCTGTATCCACCTTCCATCTCTCCCTAGGAATTCTGGGATTGCAGAAACATGCCATCATATGTGGTATTGTATTCCCCCAAATAATGTGCACGCTAATAAACTTATCTGGGGTCAGAGACAGAGCAGCCACAATATTAAACATAGAGGATAGGCAGTGGTAGCTCACACCTTTAATCCTAGCATTCCAGAGGCAGAAATCCATGTGTTCAAGGATACAGCCAAGCATGGTGACTCACGCCTTTAATCCCAGGTGGTGGTGGTAGAAAGCAGAAAGATATATAAGGTGTGAGGACCAGAAACTAGAAGCTTTTAGCTGGCTAAGCTTCAGGCTTTCAAGCAGCAGTTCAGCTGAGAACCATTGGGATGAGGATACAGAAGCTTCCAGTCTGAGGAAACAAGACCAGCTGAGAAGTTGGCCAGGTGAGGTTAGCTGTGGCTTGTTCTGGTTCTCTGATCTTCCAGTTCACCCCAATATCTGGCTCAGGTTTGATTTTATTAATAAGAACTTTTTAAGATTCCTGCTACAATCCTATCTGGCTTTTTACATGGTTTCTGTAACAGGGATGGGATTGGATTGAATTTGGGCTGCCAGGCCCATGCAGTACCCACTTTTACCTGGTGAGCCACGGCCCAGCTCATGTTTCAGACATGTTTTGAGACATCCGGGCTTAATGCCTAATAACAGTCCTTTGCATAGTTGAACTGTCAGTAAGTGCTTTTGAATAAGTGCAGGGCCACAGATTTGAAGATCAGAATATTTCATTTAACTAACTTTAGTTACATAAATTATTTAACTTTTACCTTAATTTTTCTGTGTTAAACAGACATTGATATATATAGAACATACATAAATTCAACTTGACATTTTGAAATTGCTTCTAAGATTCTATTGTTTATCATTGAGAATTATTCTTTATTTTTATCCAGTGTTGATTCTTCAAGGGTCTAAAATGAGATCAGCACTTGCCCATTAGCAAGCTGTCACACCCTAAACCTGCATGACCATGGAAGAGCTGACCTCACAATTGCTCCATTCCTTAACCCTCCATACACCATCAAGAGCCACAGCACTCAATTTTATCTTGATCGCATTTATTACCATTCATAAAGATATTTCATGACTTTTTCTTTCCAGGGGGTCAAGAGAAAATGTATTCAATTTCCTTTAATAGACCAAAAATCTAGTGGATGTTATATGATCACCGTATATTCCCCTGGGGTCCTTTATCATTCTACATTACATTATAAAATTTTAGTAATATTATTTTTTCCTATTTGCAATTTCAGTATGCTAAGAATGACTTTATTATTACTCATTTCACAAAATGCTAAAAAATGAAAATAAGCAAATGGAATAATGATAGAATTCCTTGGAAGAAGAAAAATAAGAAATCTTGTTCTTTCAAGTTTTGGTTTTGTCCCAGCGTTTCCTAAAGCATTACATCAACTAAATACAGGGGAGAAGGGGCTGGAGAGATAGCTGTGGTGGTAATCTAATTGTACTGAAATATTATTTTGATTGTATGTTAATAAATAAAGTTGTCTGGGGGTCAGAGCTATTAGAGCCATAGCAAGAGTGTGGCGGTGGTGACACATGCCTTTAATCCCATAGATATCTGTGTGTTCAGGGATATAGCCAGCATTGGAGACATATGCCTTTAAGACCTAGGGGGCTGTACATTCAGACAGTGACGAGGCAGTCATGTGTTTGGGTTTACAACCAATGAGAAGGCAGAACAACATACTATAAAAAAATGAACAGACAGGAAGTAGGTCTCTTTCGCGAAGCTGGGACAGCAGGAGGAAGGGTGAGATTTTAGCTCTGAGCTCTGACCTCTCGGCTTTCTCTTTTACATTGTTTCTGTGTTTCTTATTTAATAAGACGGTTGGTTACATCAACATCTGGCGCCCAACGTGACAAGAATCCATTAAAAACTGCTTGGCTTGACGGCAGGTCCGCTTTCCCGCAAGGGCGGCAGGCGGCAGCAGGAAGCGGCAGGAAGCAGCCGGAGTCCTAGTCCGAGCTGTCGGCTTCCTAGTCCGAGCTGCTGGCTTCCTAGTCCGAGCTGCCGGCTTCCTAGTCCGAGTGGCAGCTTCTAGCCCGGGCCTAGGTCTGTGAGCAGCTTGCTTAAAGCCGGTGCTACAAACAACTTAGACCTGCCCTGCTGAACAGGGCCCTGCCTGTAAAGCCAACGCACGTGGTCGGACCTTAAGGAAGCCAGACCCAAGCCTTGACTCGGCACAAGAGGGAACACGTGGCTGCATTTAAACTTTAGCCAGCTACGCTTTCTTGCTCTCTCTCTCTCTCTCTCTCTCTCTCTCTCTCTCTCTCTCTTTTCTCTTTGGATTTACACCTGGGACACTAGGTGGCTGCTTTGAAAATCCCCTCAGATTTCTACTGTTCTACGCAGATTTGGTAAGTCATAACATATCGGATATTTTAAAGGAAACTATCTAAAAGAGAATTTTTTCCACATTAAAAAACAAATGGGTTTTATGTGTACATTGGAAGAAAATTGGTTTTTGTTCGAAATTTTAGGCAGTCTGGCAATGGAACAACTATATAATATTAGTATTGGTGGAATTATGCACCTTATCACTATGCTAATCCACATTTTAATATTTAAAAAGATAGTCAATTTAAGTGCCAGGATAACAGCTTTAGAAGAACTTGTTAAACCTGTAAAAATTCAGACAGAAGAAATTAACAGTGAAGTTGTTTCAAGTCGGGATCATAAGGTTGCAGAAAGAAAGCCTGTTTTCACACAGTCACCCTTAATTTATCCTGTAACCGTACAGCAGATGCCTGATCAAATGGCTACACAAAATACTTGGGCTCCAATTGAAATGTTGGATTTAAAAAGGTTTAAGGAGGCAATAGTATCTTATGGCATGCATTCCCCATATGTAAAGCAAATGTTAAACTCTTGGTCAACATATAATAGGATAGTACCACAGGACTGGCGGGACCTTGCACAAGGTGTTCTGGAACCCAGCCAGAGACTTCAATTTCTGACTTGGTTTAAGGAGGAGGCTAAAAACATAGAAAAACAATGGAGGGATAAAGGAATACAAGTTTGCCAGGATCAGCTTATGGGCGAAGGCCAATAGCTTCAGCACAAACACAATGTTTATATGATGTCCAAACCCTAATTTTATGTCAACGGCAGCCTTGAATGCATGGGACAGAGTTGAGGAACCAGGAAAAAAATCTGAGTCATTTACAAAGGTGATGCAAGGCCCAAAAGAGTCTTTTACAGATTTTTTACAAAGACTGGCTTCAGCAGTAAAGAGAATGGTCTCGGATTCAGAAGCTAGTAAGGCAATAATTGAATCTTTGGCCTTTGAGAATGCGAATGCAGCATGCAAAAGAATAATCAGGCCATTAAGGGCAAGATCTGCACCTATGGAAGATTGGATTAGAGAAACAATTAATGTTGAAGCTGATGAGCATGATGATACATGGGTAGGAGAATAATTTCAAAAGGTTTGAGGAGTGTTAGATGTTTTGGATGTGGAAAGCAAGGACATTTGAAAAGGGACTGTAGACAGGTCATTCCAGAAACAATGTTTCTTCAAGGAACAATGGCAACAGAATGCCCCTTCCTTCTGGAGTATGCAGAAGGTGTGGTAAGGGAAAACACTGGACCAACGAATGTAGATCAACAAAGGACAGACAGGGTAATCCTTTGCCTCAGTCTTCGGGAAACTCCCAGAGGGGCCTCGCGCAGGCCCCCAGTGCAAATCCAGTTCAAACGTTTCCTGCAGCCATAGAGGAAATGCCTGCTCTGGAGAGCGATTAAATAACCAAATGCCTATTGGAATAAATCATGCTGGTCAGGATGATGAAACAGAGAGAATAGAAAATTCAGGAGAAAACATAAAGAAAATTTTTTGGCAAACTTCTATTAATGAACAAAGACCAAAATTAACGATAAAAATAAATGGTGTTTTGTTGTCTGGTCTGGTAGACACAGGTGCGGACGTTACCATAATTGCACCAGAATTTTGGCATCCAACTTGGCCTCTTCAGGAGGTAAACGTTCAACTGTTAGGAATTGGGACATTATCTCAGGTGAAACAGAGTGCAAGATGGCTCGAATGTATAGGTCCAGAAGGACAGAGAGGAAAATTAAAACCATATGTGGCTAACATAACTGTGAACCTGTGGGGTCGAGACTTGTTGCAACAATGGAATACTCAGATTAACATCCCTCCAATCTCAGAAACAAATCATAAACTAGCACATGTTACTGAGAGAAATATTAGAAGATATTGTTCTAATGAGTGGTCACCAGCCATCCATATTATACAAGAACAGGGCACAATAACTGATGATCTTCCAAAGACACCAACAGCTCTACCTTTAAAATGGTTAACAGACAAGCCTGTATGGGTCCAGCAATGGCCTTTAACAACAGAGAAACTCCAGGCTTTAGAAGAGCTGGTAGAAGAACAGTTAAATGCTCAGCATATTGAAGAATCAACCAGCCCTTGGAATTCTCCTGTATTTGTTATTAAAAAGAAATCTGGTAAATGGAGAATGGTAACAGACCTTAGAGCAATTAACAAAGTAATTCAGCCAATGGGCTCTCTACAATCTGGGATGCCTTTGCCTACTCTGTTACCAAAAGGATGGCCTCTCATAGTTATTGATTTAAAAGACTGTTTCTTTTCAATACCCTTACAAGAAAAAGACAGAGAAAGATTTGCTTTTACAGTGCCTACTTATAATAATTCTCAACCGGTTAAAAGATTTCAATGGAGGGTCCTCCCTCAGGGAATGTTGAATAGCCCAACTCTGTGCCAATATTTTGTACAACAGCCATTGGAAGTGATACGTAAAAAATTTCCTAAATCTATAATTTATCATTATATGGATGATATTTTACTAGCTGACTCAAATGCAGATACTTTAGAAATAATATTTGAAGAAGTAAAGAAAATTTTGCCTTGCTGGGGATTACAAATTGCTCCTGAAAAGATACAAAGAGGAGATTCTATTAATTATTTAGGATATAAAATAGAGCTACAAAAAATTAGACCCCAAAAGGTGCAAATTCGGAGAGATAGACTACAGACTCTTAATGACTTTCAAAGATTATTTGGAGATATTTCTCATCTACGAACTATTGTTGGGGTAAAAAATGATGAACTGACTAATTTGTTCAGAACCTTAGAAGGTGACAAGGACTTAAATAGTCCAAGAGAATTATCACCTGAAGCTGAGAAAGAATTGGCCTTGGTAGAAAAGAAAGTGCATGAAGGACACGTGGATCGTATTGATCCAAAGCTGGATTGCATTTTGGTTATTTTACCTTCTAGGCGTTCTCCTACTGGAATATTAATGCAGAGGGAAGATATTATCTTGGAATGGATATTTTTACCAAATAAACCAAATAAAAAATTAAAAACTTATGTGGAAAAAATCTCTGACTTGATTTACAAAGGAAAACTGAGACTTCGTCAATTAGCAGGCATAGACCCAGCAGAAATTGTCGTACCATTAACTAAGGAGGACATTGAAAAATTATGGACAGAAAGTGAACCTTGGCAAAGAGCTTGCAGTAATTTTTTGGGAGAAATTAACAGCAAATATCCCAAAAGCAATAGAATTGATCTTATAAAGAGAGCTGATTGGATCTTGCCTCGAATTGTACGGCAAAAACCCATATCTGGAGTTCGTACATTTTATACAGATGCCAACAAAGAAGGAAAGGCAGGTTACAAATCAGAAAATTTAAGTAAAGTGGTTCAAAGTCCGTATAATTCAGTTCAAAAATCAGAATTGTATGCTATTCTGTTGGTATTAATGGATTTTTCAGAACCTCTCAACATAGTAACTGACTCTCAGTATGCTGAAAGAGTGGTGTTACATATTGAGACTGCAGAATTTATCCCTGATGCTTCAGAATTAACTTCACTATTTATTCAATTACAAGATACAATCAGGAAAAGGAATCATCCTTTATATATAACTCACATTCGATCCCATACTGGTCTGCCAGGCCCTCTAGCACAAGGCAATGATGAGATTGATAAATTATTGATAGGAAATGTGCTGGAGGCCTCAGAATTTCATAAAAAACATCACGTCAATAGTAAAGGTTTAAAAAAGGATTTTTCCATAACCTGGCAACAAGCCAAAGAAATAGTAAAGAAATGTCCTACTTGTTCCTTCTACAATCAAACGCCATTACCAGCAGGATGTAACCCAAAGGGTACTCAGAGAAATGAAATCTGGCAGATGGACGTGTTTCACTTTGCAGAATTTGGAAAATTGAAATATGTACACCACACTATCGATACTTATTCAGGATTTCAATGGGCAACTGCTTTGAGTTCTGAAAAAGCTGATTCTGTAATCACTCATTTGCTAGAAGTTATGGCCATCATGGGTATACCTGCACAAATCAAAACTGACAATGCTCCATCATATGTCTCTGTTAAAATGAAACAGTTTTTTGCTTATTACAATATAAAGCATATTACAGGCATACCACATAATCCTACAGGTCAAGCAGTTATAGAAAGATCAAACAGAACTCTAAAGGATATGCTAAATAAACAGAAATGGGTAACAAAACCCCCAGAAATAGACTGCATAATGCTCTTCTAACTTTGAATTTTCTGAATGCCAATGAGAAAGGAACAACAGCTGCAGAGAGACATTGGATAATAGAAAAAACTACAGAATTAAATCAGCCTATATACTTTAAGGATGTGCTGACCTCAGAATGGAAACCAGGGTATGTATTACATTGGGGACGAGGTTTTGCTTTTGTTTCTACAGGAGAAGATAAGCTGTGGGTACCATCAAAATTGATAAAGGTTCGATTTGAACAAGAGAGACCTCTTAATTGAGGAGGTGATAGTTCATCAACCAGCATGAACATCCAATTTAAACTAACTTGTATCAATAACACATGCCTTTTCATTTAATCAGATAATAACTTGTCAAAAGGAAACATCCCCAAAATTAGTCTTGGGGAAAGGTTTTTGTTTTTGTCTTTTAGGAGAATGAAGGTTAAGGAATCTGAAGAACACTGGACAAATGAGACAACTGAAGAAAAGTGACAAATCATCTATCCCAAGAAACAGAGTGAAACGGTGTATGGGTATATATTATCTAAAAAATTTTTATGTCTTCCTAAATGTTTGTTTCTGCTTTTCTCTAAAGATTTAACACTATTGGTTTTCTAATAGTCCCAGTTCAATTAAAATTTAAAGCTGACTTTGGAGTTGGAGAATGGCTCTCTCCTTCTTTAAAATCAAGCATGTTGTTAAAAGGAAAATGCAAACTCCCTGTATCATGCCAGAATAAAAGAGCCATCTTCTGCTATGGTACAGGACAAAAGCAAAATTAATTAAGGGACTATTCTATTACTAATCTCAACTCTTTGATTCTATTCTGATTTTTTAAACTTTTCTCAAAGTATAAATTTTATATCAAAATTTACAAGATTAATATATATATATATATATATATACATTTTAAACTTTGTTAAGATATGAATGGTCATATAGAGTACTAACTAATTCTAGAAAAAAGGCTAGCTGCATATATATGTTTTTGTGTTCGAGTCTCTTATCAGTTTTCTGCAGGAAATCACGGCCAGGCCTAACATCAACTGAAGTCTCCAGAAAGAAGATGGGGCCCCACAACAACAACAATTCCACGTGGACAATAATAATATCATTAAGCTGACAAACATCATCCATAGATCAGCTTTGAACTACAAGGTGCTCAGAGCAATTTTGAGATGACTAGCTGAGATGATCCAGTCTCAAAGACTACTTGAATAAGGACTTGAGATAAACCCTGAACTTTGGCATTATACACAGACTGGATAATGAAGGATATAGTTACCTCTCCTAGAATTTGACAATTAACCTAAAATTTTTCTTTCAGGATAAAGAAAACTTCGCCCATACCCAGCAGGAAGCAATTTTAAGAATACGACGCCCACATTCCCAAAGAGGTGGTGTGGGGCGGGTGGTTTTTTGGTCTTTTTAATGGGTTTTGGGTCTGGGATAATTTTCAGTATTTAGGGGGTTGGTTACAAATTATTGTCAAGGGTTAGGAAAAAGGCTAAGCAAAGGAGATTAGATTTAAGGTTCTTGTTTAAAAAAAAAAGAAAAGAAAGAAAGAAAGAAAGAAAGAGAAAAAAAAGAAAGAAAGAAAAGAAAAAGACAATTACTAGTTTTAAATACTTTACATTGGATTGAATTGTTTTATATTGTATACAAATTTGAAACTGATATTGTTAGAAAATGCTATATGTATATTTCTAATTGTATTTATTCCATTCATTTAACAATGTAATGCAAATTTCTGATCCTTGAATGTTATTATTATCAACTATTAGGATATAAAGAAATGAAAGCTAGTAGTTAGACATTATCATAGAACTTGTAGTCATATTAGATATGTTTTAAAAATTGAGCAGAGATGTTTTAGACAGGTCATCTTCAAACCCTTCAGAGATCTACAGAATATGGCATTTAAAATGTTTTAATAACTTAGAAAATTTTTCTTTTTTGAGACATGTCGGCTCCTGGCAGTACCAATCTACTTTAGAGAAAATATGGGCATTGAAGAAACTGCATATGGAGTCAACTTTCATTCTGGCAAAAGTTAGCCACTGGACAACAAAGTATCCTCGAATCAACAGGACAAAATGGACAGACAGATCACGAAACAAGGGACTACTGATTCTTGCCAAAACAAGTGTGGTTATGGCTTTATCAAAAGGCATCTTCTGAGGCCAGGACAATATGGCCCCATCCCTGAAGTGGCCTTCGCATCCGGAAAAGGTACAGTGCCCTTTTCTTCGAAGGCAGCTTAACAGGCAGAGGGCCGATGGATTCTGTTGTACAATGGAACAGCAGCTGAAAGCTCATGCCTCTCAAAAGTAGACTGGCATTTAATAGAGGGATGTGGAGAAGAAGGGGATGCTGAGATGAAGCCATATATACACAGCCAAGAAGAATGGACAGCTGAATTTAAAAACTGTCAACAATTTCCAGAATTTAAAATCCTGAATCATGACAGGACACTAGTGGAATTCAGGTGTTTCTGGTACGTGGACTGCTCTTACCCAATGTGAGATTGAACTGTTGACCTTGTTTACATCCTACTTCACAAATGAGTCTGTCAGATACACTAAGCCTATAGGCTGAAGATGATGCCCCAACACTGCGGAGAAACCTCAGGTGACTGCCCAGGCAGCTGGCTGTTTCTGTCAACTCACAAAATTTTTTGGAAGTTGCTTGCATGCACTTCCTGTTTTTATTTTTGTTAGCTAATATTATTCCCTTCTTGGGTCTCTGAGGGAGTTGAAGATTAGTTAGTTATGGTTGAAGATTAGTTAGTTATAGTTGAAAATTAATTAGGATACAAAGTACATTAGATACATCTTGGAATTACCAAAATAGGATAGATAATGGAATTATTTTCTCTGATTTGTCAAATACCTGTTTAGGTATTTATTACTTGTATATATTGTATATAGTTATTGTACTTTTGTATATAGTTTTTCTTTTGTTAGTTATAACCTTTTGCTTTTTTTTCTTTTTATTAAAATAGAAAAGGGGAAATGTGGTGGTAATCTAATTGTACTGAAATATTATTTTGATTGTATGTTAATAAATAAAGTTCTGGGGGTCAGAGCTATTAGAGCCATAGCAAGAGTGTGGCGGTGGTGGCACATGCCTTTAATCCCATAGATATCTGTGTGTTCAGGGATATAGCCAGCATTGGAGACATATGCCTTTAAGACCTAGGGGGCTGTACATTCAGACAGTGACGAGGCAGTCATGTGTTTGGGTTTACAACCAATGAGAAGGCAGAACAACATACTATAAAAAAATGAACAGACAGGAAGTAGGTCTCTTTCGCGAAGCTGGGACAGCAGGAGGAAGGGTGAGATTTTAGCTCTGAGCTCTGACCTCTCGGCTTTCTCTTTTACATTGTTTCTGTGTTTCTTATTTAATAAGACGGTTGGTTACATCAACAGATAGCTCAGCAGATGAGAGCACTGGCTGCTCTTCCAGAGGAACCAGGTTCAATTCCCCACACCCATATGACAGTTCACGACCACCTGTAACTCCAGATCTAGGGTAAGTGACACCCTCTTCTGACCTCCATGAGCACCAATTAGGCATGTGGTACACAGACAGACATTCAGACAAAACACCCCGTACACATAAAATGACAAAAATAAGTAAAAATAGGAAATAAGGGAAGTGTGGAAACACTGCCTTTTTTAAAGTTTTTTTTAAACATAAAGACATAAAGTTTGTCATTTTCTTTGCATTGTAGCAAATTTAGGCCACTAATGACGCACAGCAATCTTGTGGGGAACAGGAACAAATGCAGATGGGCACAGCAGTGATGCTGATGAGGTTGCTCAGAGATGCACAGCCTCGGGTGTGGCTCTATAGATGAGATATTCTAAATGACATCAGTCCCACAAATGGGCAATTCATTCCTAAGGACAAAAGGAAAACGTGGCCTCATCACTAGATTCAATAGCAAAGGCATAACCAAATAACATCTTTGATATGATCCCAAATCTTTCTGTTCTTGCCAAAAGGATGCTGAGCATGGTTTGCATTGCTTTAAAATTTATTTGGCATATAGCTTTTTAAGTAAATGAATGTCAAAAGCAAGTGTGCTTACATAGAAAATTGAAAGACAGGCTAGATAGAAATATAAACAATTGAGCTAGTTGCTTTCATAAATTAAGAAACATTTTTCCCCTTATGGAAGAGAGAAGATAACAATCTTGTAAAAAAAATCTGATTTGTTTTAACATCAAAAACCATACCACCATCATCATCAACAACAATAGAACAACAAACCTGTGAATGTGGTTCATTTGGGAGAATGCTTGCTTATAGCATGCATGATACCCTGGATTTGAGCCTTAGGCCAAGACAAACCTAGGGTAGTGGTGCGCCCTATGACCTGAGCACTTGGGAGGTGGAGGCAGGAGGATCAGAAGTTCAAGGTCTTCCTCAGCTACGTAGTGGACTGGAAGCCAGCCTGGGATGTATAGGACCTTGTTTCAAAGCGATGATGATGATGATGATGATGATGATGATGATACAAATCTGTCACATTTTAGAGGATGTTAGTGATTAAGTAGTAGGAAAGTAAGACCCTTCACAGAGGTGTTTGAAATCTGGAATTCAAATTCACAGTGTAGGTATGCCACAGGCTCCTGCAAGACAGGCCTAAGCAGTTAAATTTCATCTTTAAAATTTTAGTTATATTTGTTTATTTAGTGTGCGTGTGAGCATGTGTTTCAAATACATGCCATAGTACATGTTTGAAGGTCAAATGACCACATTAGGAATCAAGTCTCTTTTTCCACATGTGTGTCCTGGGGACAGAGCTGCTCACTGGCTTGGTGGCAAATGCCTTTCCCCACTGAGACATCTCTCCTTCCATAGTGGTCCATTTTAAAGACTGCTAATTTTAAATGTTGCGATTGGATCCCCCAAAGGTCTGTGTGGTGAAGATTGGTTGCCAGCTAAACCAGCACGGTTGTGAGAGTGGTAGAATATCTGTGTGCTAGAGCAGGGAAGTCAGATCTCTATAGGCTCGCCCTTGGCAGGGACATGCGGACCTCAGGCTCACTCTTCTCTTGCTCAGTTGCCAGAAGGTGGGTGGTCATGTGTTACATGTGACTAGCCTGGGGAGAGTTCAAAGTTCAGAGAATGCTTTCTTCTGAATATACATTTCTTGTATATCATCATAAAGGTGAACATTGTGGGTCAGGTTACTGTAAGTCAGGTGTGTGTGTGTGTGTGTGTGTGTGTGTGTGTGGTGTGTGTGTAAAAGGCCAGAAAGACTCTCATGAGATCCGTGATTATTTCTAGGGTGTGGGAATGACAGTGATGTGTAGTGGGTAGCCATTCCAGCTTGGATCTGGAAGTTCCAACCCCCATTGACATTTTGGCAACTGTCACGCCTATGAGGCGGGGCCAAGGGAGGCATCTGGAGACCTGAGACCTGGATGGGGAGCACTCTCTCTGTTCCTGGACCCTAGACGGTGGAGGTTGACTGAGCAGAGCTCCAGAGAACACTGCTGGACTGCGATACAGCTTCCCCAGACCGCCCGCAATCTACCTATCCCTTCATTTGTAAGTCACCCACTAAATAAATCTTCCTTTTAACTACGTGGAGTGGCCTTAATAATTTCACCAATAGTGATGTGAAACATTTAGTATTGTCATGTTTTTACAAGAAGGTAATAAATACATCCAGAGCCTAAGCCTTTTTTAAGGCAGGACCCAGTTGCTCCGGGTTCTGTTTTATGAGCTGGTGCACATCCTGTGCATCTCCACACCCGCCTGTCTGTTGTACTGAGTTTGCGATGGACAACTTTTTATCTTAGGAGCAAATACATTTCTAGACTCTTGGTATGCAATTATCATTTTCTGTTTGAAGCACAGAAAGGCAAAAAAATATATATTTGTTTTTTATTACAATCTGTTTGTGGTGATGGTCTTACACTGTGTAACTTTTCCTGGGGAGAGGTGAGCAAATTCCTACACACCCCAGATAGGACACTGAAGACAGACCAAAAAATAGTCCCACTCAAGTGCAGCATCATGAACCAATGGGCTTTACCGGGGCAGAGTAGAGAAGCATCATAACTCAGTGGGCATTACGTCACTGAAAAGTTTACTCCAGAATGGATGATGATAAAACCTTCATCCTTGGATACATCTTCCTGCACTTGCAGGTAGCTATATGGGCTGGAGAGCCTCCTACCCTTGCAAGTCTTACTGCTTATATAACTTTGGCACTGGAGGACACAGTTTTGTAAATCTTATTAAGTTTTATGGCTTTCCTGAGCCTTGTAAGTTTCTTATATTTCCTGGGTCTTGTATGTTTTCTTTATTGCAACTTATGAATTCCACTCACTTCCCCCTTGCAGGAGATAATGTTTTAATTTGAGAAGCTGGCCACATAGCCAAGAGATACACTGATGGGCTGGTGAACCTTTGGACCAACCATTTCAACAAGGAGAAAAACAAAATAAACAAAAACCTGAGAGTAACTACATCCAACAAATAAATCTGAATCAAAAAACGGATTAGCCGTCATGATATCAAATGTCATGATATCACATCTTATCAATCTTAAGAGTTAAAACTTTGTGTGGGAAACAACTTCAAACCATCCACGTTATCTGAAACGCTCTTGCTGTCTCTGTTTCTGTGTGTAGCTCTGAGTGCCTTGGGTTTTCCTGTTCTCAGCCAGGCAGTCGTTATTGGAAAAAACAAAGTCAGATTTCAAATTAATTTTAAGAGGGCAACTCTCTTTTTCGACTTTCAACTCATAAACTTCCTTTGAGTGATCTTGCTTGTCATTTGGCTTGTATGTATTTTTGTGTAGACTTCCAAATATCAGAATCATGAATAGATATAGCAAAATTGCACAACACCAGAATGATGCTAGTCCTGAGTGGTGTGAGTGTGTGTGTGTGTGTGTGTGTGTGTGTGTGTGTGTGTGTGTGTTCACTTCTACGAGGTAGTAGTGGCACTTACTCTTTGCAAGAACCAGCGAATGAATTTCCTGGATGCCTGAGCTCCACACAGCAGGCCAAATACTAAACCAATCATTCTAGGCCTTTAGCCCTGCAAAGAGGGTCAGATGTGCATCAGGGATGAGACAGTTCCCAGAAGGATGACCAGCTCTCACATGTTGAGGGCACCCCTGCTCCCCAGCTGCTGCCACCCAGCGCCCCAATTGCGAGGCCCAGCAAGAACCTACCCCCAGGCAGGCCAGGAAGAGGCGCGGGAACATAAAACACATTCCAGCGGTTGGCATCTGGGCACGCAGCAGCCAGGCACAGTCAGCGTGTGGCCGCGGGGACCACGGAGGCAGAGCCTTGTCAGAGCCGCCTAGGGGAGCTGGATGCCCGCAGGTTTGGCTCTGCAGGCTCCATCCGGCCAGCTCCCGAGCGGGCAAGCGTCAATCTTATCTCTGAAGTTTGGGAAGTGTGCCCAGGGGGTTGGCATCCTCTCGTGGGGCAAGCGCGTGGAGATTAGCTTTGGCACTCGGGATCTCTGGGGTGGGGGAGCGCTTCACATACCATGGTGTCTATGACTCAGGCAGGAGGGAAACCCCAGAATTACCACAAAGCCATCCAGATCCTGGCTTGGCCTCCCCAGTCGGCTCAAGAGCAGTTCTGTTTCATCTGGTTTCAGGGCGGGTGTTTGTGTCTGTGTATACTTATGCATATTTCTGAGAATGAATTCTTCTCCCGGTTTTCTTCTTTGCAAAGAGACTGGGGGTCGGGGTGGGCAGGGAGCTCGTAATGCCTATTAGAACCTCAAGATACTTGGTTTTCACATGAGAGAGCTTCAGAAAGGAGTCCCTAAAATTATCTGGTAGCGGCTTCTCAGCGACATTTTCTGTGGATTCACTTTAACATTACAGTTCTTTTGAAACTACTACGGTTAAATTAACCAAAAATCTAAATTAAAAAAAAAATTCCGGGATTCTTCCAGGCCTACTTCACATCATCAAACCAGGCCCCGCTGGAGGCCCCATTAAAATGGCAGCTCCCACTGAGAGAGAGACAAAAGCCCTCTCTGAATGGGGATGCTGGAACAGTGATGGACTCTCAGAACGGCTTTTTTTTTTAATCCATTAAAAAAAAAGTTACCTCTGCATTGACTGTGAGAGAGTATTTAGTTAGCTCTCCACACTGTGGGAAATGGAGGCGGTCTCCCTTATAAGGACACCGGACGAATCCATAACATGGCTGAACAAATTCTTCCTCGCAACTGAAATCGTGGAATGTTTTAGACGTGAACAGCTTAATTTTGGTGTGGTCTGGGACAAATTAATATGACTCAAATCCCACCTCACACAGGAAGCCGATCCCAATGAAGTGGGCGGGGTGAACACAGTCACTGTCTTCAAAATTCTGGCCAACGTTGTCCCTATTAAATTTAAGTGTGGCTCCTCCTCTCTCTCCACAAGAAAGAGATTTGAAAAGGAATAGGGATGTCAAGAACAAACTAAAAATATATCCAAACAGCTTAGCTGTGCGCCAAGAGGCTCAACACATGACTGTGTGGTATTTTAGGCTACATGCATGATAGTGAGTTTTTATGTGACAGACCAAAATCTCCTAGAAGACAATCACCCCAACACTTTAGTTTTGGGGTGACTATGCTAAACATGTTCAGTATTCTCCAGTGCTTCTCAAGAAGTCCAGAAACAGTTATTTCACTCAGGACTCAGAGGAAAGTATAGTCCTATGTCCCCGGACTGCTGCTGCTGCCCGGGGAGACGCTGGTCCGTAGCTGGGAAGGTCAGTTACAGTTACGTACGTACTCATTAAAGTGAATGTTGATGTTACCCTCTCCAGGATTCCATTTCTTGACTTTTGCAAGCTTGCGTAATTATTACTACCATATGCACAAGTGGACGCTTCTGTCAATGTTGGATACATACTTAGGGTTTAAGAAACACTTGCATGTTGCTTAGAAGGAACTACTGGGGAAGATTACTTTCCAGTGATCAATAATAGAAATTAGTTTTACTTGGCCTTAGAATGAACCCTGTGATTATTCTTTCTGCTAACTTATGCAGGTAATCACGGTGGGTCTGGTTACTGTTAAAATTGGGTTATCTTCCTTAAACCACTGTTAACTAGGAGACATGCCCCCCACCAATATGCACTCTGGTAGATGCCATTTTTTGAGATGCCCTTGGCCTGAGGTAAGCAGATGAGGGTGGCAAGACTTACTGAGTATGAAATGCGGCTGGTCCCAGGGGCACAAACCCCTTTGTGTGACAATCTCTGAAGTGGCGGTGTGTGCGCCATCAAACCGGAGTTCTTGGGATGCATGTCTCTGCAGATGGGTCTGCGTAGCTTACAGGGTATTATATTGATTAAGAAAGAGTATATCGATAGGAAAGAAATGTAAATGTCAAAACCTTCTCAATAAAAAGTCCAGTTGGTGACTGCTTTGAGGTTATGACTCACAGACCACTGGAGGCTGATAGAAGATCCTTGCAGACTGTCTCTCAAATGCTCGTTTCCAACAGAAGCGGGTGGGGTGTGGCCTTAGAGTATGGCAGGGAAACCTTGGGAGAGGCAGAGGTTCATTCTGAAAACAGCCATTTTAGTGTATTTTCTAAGTGTGCACATCTTCTGTGGACGTGAGGAGATAATGACAAAGAGAACGGCCGAAACATCACGACACTGGGACTATTTATCAAAGCAGTGCCTACTTGATAAACAAATGAGGAAATAGATGTCTGAGAATTGAAGCAGGAGGTCAAAGGTTACCCAACTACTTAGTGACAAACCCAGGACCCAAATTCATTTTTTCTCCCTGACTTGCAGGCCGCTGTAGGATGCCATTTCCAGAGTCTGGAATGCCTTTGAAATCAGTCTGGGTGACACTCTAATCAATTTTAATGATCTAAAGCCTTTAAAAGTTGACTTGAAACTGCAGCAAAGAACAGCTTTTCACGGCTGTGCTCTGCCACCAAATAGCCGCTGATTCTTAGGACTATTTTTGTGCCCACAAGTTGATAACAACCATCCCTTAGGCTTATTCAGCCCAGTATGCACGGTTTAAGCACCACCACATGCAGTCTGGAGCTGGACAGAAGACGTGACATCCCTGACCAGTAAATCCCTTGAATGAGTGCATTTTCTCCCCGTGCTTGTCTCCTTCTTCTCGTCCATTGTCTCCCTTCTTTTCATGCCCGTCAGGCGGTGGCCATGACGGTGCACTTACAAAGGTCAGTCACCCAGCAGAGAGGGCGGGCAGGCAGGCCCTGCAGAAGGCGTGCTGATGAAGCATTGCAGGGCCACTGGGTTTGTTAGCACTCTACCTCACTCCCAGGGCAGGCTACAATTGTTTCCTGTGTGGTATGGCACCCACCCAGAACTCCACGGTATGGACCATTCCAAGCAGGAATCGCCAAACCACAGCCCACAGAATAAACACCTTGAACCTCCCCACGTCAGCGATGAATTCTTTTACCTGGCATTCCTTCCCATGATTCATGCAGCGTACTCACCAAAATGAGTGAAGGCTCCCTTTTCTCTCATTAACAATAAATGGTGTGGGAGCCCTTTACGGATTATTTACTACATGGACGGTAAGCCACACCATGCAGGCTGCCTTAGGTGGTAAAGAGCTTTGCTGTGTAAGCATGAAGACTTGAATTTGATTCCCAGAGTCCATATAAAACCCATATAAAAAAGCTGGGTGTGGTGGCATGAACCTGTAATTCCAGCGTTGGGGAAGCAAGGACAGGCAGGTTCCTGGGGCTTACTTGCTGGCCAGCTTCGCCTCATCCGCCAGCACAAGGCCAGGAAAAGACCCCATCTGAAAAAGACAAGAACAGAAACAATGTGGATGAGGCCTGAGGAACGACCCTGGAGGTTGGCCTCCATGTGCGTGTAAACACAGGCATGCACTCCTTCCTGCACACACACTAACATCCACACAAAGAAAAACACGTATGAGCCAAGGTTCCCACCTCACACAATATCAGCACACAGACACAAATCAGATGACTGAAGATAAGAACTTAAAAGTAAAAACCAGAAAGTTATTAGAAGGAAGCACAGGAGAACATTAGATCTGTTATAAAGTAAAATAATAGGCTAAAGACAGAAAAGAATTCTACTTTCCATAGCTGATGGAAGTCTCTTTCGGACATGCAGGGTAACTCCTCTATGTTAACAGTTTTGAAGCAGGAATTAAATATACGAACATAGATTTGACAAAAGAAATGGACAAGAATAAATTCTCAAATACCATTAATCATTAAACACCAGAATTAAGAAAAAGCAAATTAAAATCCCAGCTTGTGCCACACGAGAAGTTAGTGAGACCATGGAACACCAGCAACTGTACAGGCACCAGGGGGGGATACAAAATGGAACCGTCTACAAGCTTCTGATGGCTCATACCTTGGGAAGTTATCCCTAGAAACTAGTCGCTCAGCAACTGCATCCTGAGAGACTTAACCAAAGAAACCCCAAAACGTGTCCACAGAAACAGGAATAAGACTGGTCGAGGAGGCTGGGAGTTCTTGGAAGAGGGCACTAACAAACTTTCAAAAGCGTAGAAATACTGTTTATCCCGCTTACCAAACTCCCTGAATGTACTCGGCATAGTTACTGATCTTGTAAAACCTCTCAAACCAAACCACAAATAGATCTCACAAATGCCACATTTTCATAAAAGCAACATTTTCGTAAAACATGAGGAAAAGAGAAGAACCCATTAGCTAGAGATACAGAAGTCCCTCTCACTCTATTTGTTTCCTGTCTTGTTTCTACTCTTAAGTTTTTGTTTGTCTGTTTGTTTGTTTGGTTTCCCGAGACAGGCTCTCACTGTACAGTCTTCTGCTGACCTGGGACGCATTGTGCAGCCGAGGTCTGCTTGAGACTGCAGAGAGCATGTGCCAGCGTTTGTATTTTATTACACAGCCTGTTCTGTAAGAATTGTAACGACTTCTAATTCATGGAAAGAGATGTAGAAGTGTGACATCCTGGAGACTCAGGACAACCTGGCATGGAATCCACTTAATAGAAGCCACATGAAATGTGAGACAGGGGCAAAGTCATGGCTGTGGTGTGGGCAGCCGCAGCCACCCAATGGGACAGTTTAAATACTTGTCAGGGAGAAATGGTCAGCCAGTTCATGTAGAACCTCCCCAGACACCCAAACATCTTTGGTGTTTATTTGCTTTTGGGGGGGCGGGGGCAGGGTTTCTCTATGTAGTCAAGGCTAGCCCCAAACTCTTGGTAATCCTGTTGCCTCAGCCTCCCGAGTGCTGGGATTCCAGACTTGGGAGCATCTCTATGTTCACAAAGCGCACAGCGGCTGAGGGAACACACACTCAATCCCTGGGTACTTCAGTGTGCAAAGCACACTACTGGGCAGAGTGTGCAAGACCGCCCCTGTGTGTGGAAGTGGCTCCTCCTCGTTCCTTCTCTGCTCCCGTCCTGTCCCTGTCCTCCGGTTCTCTCTGAGGATGCTGCAGAGAGAGAGGCCAGGCGGGCAGGGGGGCAGGCCAGTCAGTGGCCACGTTTGAGCCTGTCCACTGTTCACTGTACCTGTATTGTTTGACCTTGCTTCTCAAGGGAAGTGTGGCTGCTTAGTAATTAAAAACAACAACAACGACAACAACAACAACAACAATAACAAACAAAGACAAAAAGGTGGGAAGGGAAAGCAAGAAGGAAAAGAAGGAAGTGAAGAAAAGGAGGAGGGAGTCAGGGAGGGTCTGGGAACGTAGCCCAGGGTGTGGGCACTTGCCTAGCATAGGAGGGAGGGAGTGAAAAGGGGGTGGGTGGAGAAGGGAGAGGAGGGAAGGAGAGAAGAGGGGAGGAGGGGGAGGGGAGGAGGGGGAGGAGAGAAAGTGGAGGGGAGGAGGGGGAGGGGAGGAGGGGGGAGGGGAGGAGGGGGGAGGGGGAGGGGGGAGGGGAGGAGGGGAGGAGAGGTGGAGGGGAGGAGGGGGAGGGAGGAAGGGAGGAGAGGTGGAGGGGGGAGGGGAGGAGGGGGGAGGGGGGAGGGGAGGAGGGGAGGAGAGGTGGAGGGGAGGAGGGGGAGGGGAGGAAGGGAGGAGAGGTGGAGGGAGGAGGGGGAGGGAGGAAGGGAGGAGAGGGGGAGGGGAGGAGGGGGAGGGGAGGAAGGGAGGAGAGGTGGAGGGGAGGAGGGGAGGAGAGGTGAAGGGAGGAGAGGTGGAGGGGAGGAGGGGGGAGGGGAGGAAGGGAGGAGAGGTGGAAAGGAGGAGGGGGAGGGAGGAAGGGAGGAGAGGTGGAGGGGAGGAGAGGTGAAGGGGAGGAGGGGGAGGGGAGGAGGGGAGGGGCTAGCAGCAAGGCCAATCCCAATCCTAATCTTGAGAGTTCACCATAAGCCAGGCCTGGGTGGAAACTTTTGGTCCATGCCTTGACTTTAGCATTCTGCTTCCTCTAATGTCAGTTAACATTGATCTTAAAGACGGAGAAGTAGATTCCAGAACATCGCTTATTAACTATTTCAGTGCCTCTATCTCTCTACTTCACGGTTCTGTCTTTGAACTTCAAGGTTGGCTCCCTCTCCCTCCCCCCCTCTCTTACTTTTGGAGATTATAATTATTCCATTTCCCTGTTTTTTCCTCACTTCAGCAGTACCGTATACCCCCTTTCTCTCTTTCAAATTCATGGCTTCTTTTTCTTTAATTGCAAACACACCACACACACACACACACACACACACACACACACACACACACACACACACGTTTTTACTTGAGAGTTTGTTTCTATGACAGCTCTGGAGCTATTGGTTTGCCAGAGGTGACTTGCACCTCCGTGACTGGCTGAGGTCAATCTGTGTTTCAGGCTGGGAGCCTCACAGGCTCACCCCAGCATTCAAGGGTGGCACAGTCCGCAGCATCTGCAGATACCATTCACCATCACTGGAAGCCTCTCCTAGAGGAAACGGGATTATGCTTCACCAGGGGGGATTTGGAGAGGCAGGAGCAGCTTCCTGACTGATGATTTCCTTCCATAGAATCTTTAAAAATAGAGTAGCTTCCTATTTGTCCGGTTTTGTTTCTGGTTTGTTTTTATTTTTAATAGGATGAAAATATACAGGATAGATTTTTTTCAAGACCCCTCTCTCTGTGAATTTATATTCTTGTGTTGACAAGAGAGACAGTTTATTCTATATTCAAATTAGAGGCAATCTAGAAAGCTTCAATCTCTTAAAGCTTCAATTCTCTTCCTAATGCTGTAGCCGACAGCAATGTCTTGCCCTTATCACTTGTAGATCCAAAAGTGCTTCAGCAAACTAAAAAAGTAACAAGAAATATGCGGACTTAGGAAACGTATGTTTGATAAAACATTGTTTTGTGGAATAATGAAATTATTGACCATAAATAATATTATTTTCTCATTATTAGCTATTTGAGACAAACCTGAAAGGGACCAGAACAGAATCTGAAATGCAGGTCTTTACTTTGTATAGGGCATTGATTGACAGGCTAGGACGCTGAAAAATGAGGATAAATATGAGGTAACACTTCCATCTAGTGGTCACTCTGTGTCACTGCCACCCTTTGAGGCGGCACGGAACTTCCGCTCGGATCCCTGGTTCTGTAAACAGTTAAGCTGCTGGTGGCCCTGGAGGGGATGGAACCCAGAGTCAGTTCATTCTTCCTGCTTTCAGAGCCAATCAGAGGTTATCAGACAGATGCTAGTGTTTAGAAAGCATCCTTTCATTTTCTGTTTCTTGATTTAATTTTATCTTGGTGATAGACTGTGACCTGAGCGATACATCGCTTTAGAATTTATTGAGACTTCCTGTCAAAGTTAACATGTGGTGGGCTTTGACATAGATCTGTGAGCACTTGGTGAACATACATAGCAAGTTTAAATATTAATTGGATTACTTAAAATTTTTAATAACCTACATAAATTCCTGGGCACAGAAGTCACGTGACATGGTCTTTCTGACACAGATGACAGATGATTTGCAGCATCTCATTGCATGGTCATTTTCGCCACCATATTTACTGCCGCGTCTCCTCCACGACAGCCTCTGCCTTCAGGTCTCCTTTACTCGGGTACAAGTTTCCCTATGATAGATTGTCTCTGCAAAGAATTTGTCTGGTCTCTGTCTCTCTGTCTCTGTCTCTCTGTCTCTCTCATTGCTCCCCACTTGAAGTTTTAACACAAGATCTCTCACTGAAGCTGTAGCTTGCCATTTTGGCTAGACTGGCCGGCCAGTGAGCCCTTGGGATCCATATATCTCTTCCCCCTGGAGCTGGGAATCAGTCGTCATCACGGATGTAATGTTAAATCCATGCCTGTTTTAAAAATTATTCTGTCTTCTCTTGTCAAAAAGTTATTTCAATGGTTTTGTTGCTTTGCTGTGAAAATACTTAGCAAACAGGATAATCTCCTGGATTAACATTGCGTTTTGATGTTCCTGTTGCCTCATCAACCTCTGGTTGATCATTTTTAGCTCCACAAAGAAGTATTCCACTCATATTATATATGTGTTATAATAAATATATACTTAGAGTTTGTTTTTATTTATGTGTCTCTGTGTGCATCTGCCATATCAGGCTCCTCAGAGCTGGAGTTTGGGGTGGTTTTGAGCCACCCCATGTGGGTGTTAGGAACTAAACTCAGGTCCTCTGGAAGAGCAGCAAGCATTCTTAACTGCTGAGCCATCTCCTCAGGCCCCCACGTGATTTTTTAGCATGTGAAGTCTACTCACTTTCCTGTCCATAGACAGTTCTTTTTACGTCTGAAGTTAGAATGCCATTCTTTTCTGTTCCTCCAAGTGCTCGTGTGTAAGAACCCCCGACAGCTGTTCATTTCTGTTCTCTAACATCATCTTGGAAAACAAGGCATTTATACACATCTAAAAATATAACATCTAAAAGTTTCAGTGTAAATTTGAACAGTGCAAATTATGTGATTTTTGTCTTATTGGTATTTGAAGATGCAGTCATTCAAATGTCAAGCAGTGTGATGAAAACTCCTGCGGATAGAAACATGAAGACACACCGTAGTAGGAGTCTGAAATAATCCCCTGTTCCTTTTTCCCCTTAGACTCACCCTTCCACACTTGAATTCTAATTCTTTATTTAAATTAATTAATTGTGTATTTATTTGTGTGGGGGCAGAACACGTGTGTGCCGTGACATTGAGGAGGTCAGAGGACAACCTGCAGAGGCCGGTTCTCTCCTCGCACCCTGTGGATCCCAGATGCCCAGCTCAGGCCGGCAGACTCACACACAAACATGTTAACTCATTGAGCCATCTCGCTGGCCCTTTATTATTACTATTATTAATTAAAAATTTCATTTATTTTACAACCTGATCGAAATTTCCCCTCCCCCACCCTCCTCTATCCCCTCCTCCTGATCTGCATCCACTCCTCCATCTCCATTCAGAAAGGGGCAGACCTCCCATGGGCATCAACAAAGCATGGCATATCACGTTGAGGCAGGACCAACTCTCTGGCCTTCTTAATGAGTTATTATTTTTTTTTAATATTTGGAAGTGTCTTCTCAGTCTTACTATATTTTTCTAACAAAGTATAAATAAAGAATTAAAAAACCCCTTCTCTCTAACCCAAAGCCCTGAGTGTTCAAATATCTTATTCTGGATTGAGTTCTTGGAACTATTGGTGCTACTATGAAATTGATCAAAGCCAGACAATTATTTCTGTGAACATTTACTAAATATTAAAACAACTGGCAGCGTGTGTGGATAAGTGTATGTGAGCTGGCATCTGGAGACCGAGCGGCAGCTTTCGCTGCTGCAGGAGGTACACACGCATTCCACGTCTGCCCTGACTGCGGCTGACGGTCCCGAGGACCCGTGTCTGCGTGAGTGGTGGATGGAATGGGCACATCTTGCTATGTTTTTGTCAACTATTTGAGCTCATGATAAGTTATATTGCTAAACTTAATGTAACTGTCATCTGAATTGAAGGCCTTCGAAGGAAGCACTTAACGTACCCGGAATCAACTGTTGTGTGAATGCTTCAGTTTGTGATAAAGATCGACCCATTGGAAGAACAATTTAATGTCATAAAAATTCTGTCAGCTGATGCTTATAATTAGGGTTACTCTCCACTTTATTATCAGCAAATGTTTAGAAACGACGTTACCTGCAAAAGCATTTTGCTATATGGACAGCACAGTCATTGGCTGCCCTGGTTTCCAGGGAATGTGCCGCAGGCCTATTGGACAGGAGAGGAAATGGTCAATTGTACCTGCTGCTCTTTTGCTTAGAGACATCCCGCCCCCACATACACATAATTACAAATGACAAGAAAAGATTTTTAAATGTGTGAGGGTGTGTTACCCGTGCTGCACATGCTTATTAAGCATTGGGTAAGCCTTTAGAAGCCCCTGGAACTCAGAATAACTTCAGTAATTTTAATGGACATCATAATCAAATGTCTATTTACCTTTTTAAAAAGGAGTATATATTTATTGCAAATACATTAGAACATAAGCCGGGGGAATAAACACAGTTAAAATTTTATAAAGTGACAGTATCTTACAAATCTTATGAAATTGTTACTATTTAAGATCATTATTATAACTGGCATAATGATGTGTGAGACATAAAAGAGCTTTTAGATTGCAGATCACTGATTAATTATTAAAGGAGAACTCAATATGTCAAACTGGCCCTATATTTGACAACCCTGAAGTTTTCACACGTAGGGTAAGGAACCATAATAAAGTTTAGAGTAGGCAGAGGCATGTCTTTGTATCAGTCAGTATAGTATGTGTGTGTGTGTATGTGTGTGTGTGTGCACGTGTGTGAGTGTAAGTGTGCATGCATGTATGTATGTATGTGTGTGCTTCTGTGTGTGTGAGTGTAAGTGTGCATGCATGCATGTATGTATGTGTGTGCTTCTGTGTGTGTGAGTGTATGTGTCTGCATGTGCTCCCATGTCTCTCTCTCTCTCTCTCTCTCTCTCTCTCTCTCTCTCTCTCTCTCTCTCTCTCTCTCTGTGTGTGTGTGTGTGTGTTCCTGGATACCTAAATAAAACCTGCCTAACCCATACACTGTTACTTGTACGTGATCTCTGGGCTGGCCCTGAGTGCTCTCTTGGGTTAGCCAAGGATTCCCTGTTCCTTTGTCCCACTCTGGAAGAGGCTGACCGGCATCTGGGGTGTTGCCAGTTACTGTGAAGGGAAGAGATCTCTCAAGTGTTTGCTCTGGGAATTCAGTGAGTGAACTGGGGAGACTGTTTGTCTAATGGGAGGAGCAAAGGACAAACTGTGCAGCCTTGAGTGAACGGTGGGCGTTTCCCCGTCTGTCACTTTCAGGAATGAAGAGATAGGAGAGTTGAAAGTCTGAAGTTGTGTTTTCTCCCCATGTCTTCGTATGACTTAGAGGCCTTGGCACATCCTTGAAAATCATGAACTGCATTGGGAAGAGCCATGTCCAAGGAGACCAGTGAGGAAGAGCAGTCCTGGGCTCCACACCTAGACTTGCAGCTTTAATGATGAATGCTGAATGGTGGTGCATGTCCATCCCAGCTCCCCTTCCTCTGGGCTGTGCTCTATGGGCACTGAATGGTGGTGCATGTCCATCCCAGCTCCCCTTCCCCCAGACTGTCTCTATGAGCTCTGAATGGTGGTGCATGTCCATCCCTGCTCCCCTTCCCCCAGACTGTCTCTATGAGCTCTGAATGGTGGTGCATGTCCATCCCTGCTCCCCTTCCCCCAGACTGTCTCTATGAGCTCTGAATGGTGGTGCATGTCCATCCCAGCTCCCCTTCCTCTGGGCTGTGCTCTATGGGCTCTGAATGGTGGTGCATGTCCATCCCAGCTCCCCTTCCCCTGGGCCATGCTCTATGGGCTCTGAATGGTGGTGCATGTCCATCCCAGCTCCCCTTCCCCTGGGCTGTGCTCTATGAGCTCTGAATGGTGGTGTATGTCCATCCCTGCTCCCCTTCCCCCAGACTGTCTCTATGAGCTCTGAATGGTGGTGCATGTCCGTCCCAGCTCCCCTTCCCTGGGCTGTGCTCTATGAGCTCTGAATGGTGGTGCATGTCCATCTCAGCTCCCCTTCCCCTGGGCCATGCTCTGCTGTTCTGTAGCTTTGAAAGTCTTCACTTGCAAGAGTGTTTTCTTCCAGTCCACTGGGTGCAATGTATGTCTCTGTAATATTCAAATTTATATTTTCTTCTTTGCTACTGGGTTTGGCCATCTCTTCATATATTGACTGGTTATTCAGGTTCCCTTCTCATAAACTGTCTTTATCTCTTTTGTCTTTCTCTACTGTTTTTTCTTCCTTTTCTTCACCAACTTATTAAAAGATTTTTGTGTGTCACACAGTGATTCTTTGTTATTTTTGTTATAAAATATTTTTCTTAAAGCTCTTTACTGTCTTTAGTCACAGCACATATATTTTAAATTTGTAGTAGAATCAGTGCTGCACACGGTGGTTCCCAAGCTCAGACCTGCAGTCCAGTCTCACCCCACAGGCCCTGGAGTCCTTTTTCCGCAAACCCAGACTCCTCACTTTGGTGTCTATCACATCTCTTCGGACTGGAATTACGGTTTTTGAGCCTCCTTTCACACCACGCCCGCCTGCAGTCTTCCCACCTCAGTCACCAGCAGCCACAATAGCACGGTATCGGGAGCAGAATGGGCTGCAATTGTACAAAAGGTAAAGGCGGTGGGGACTCAAACCCACACGGCCTTGAGGGTCACTGTAAGGACCGCCGACTGACTGACTGGGGTCACTGTAAGGACCGCCGACTGACTGACTCGGGTCACTGTAAGGACCGCCGACTGACTGACTCGGGTCACTGTAAGGACCGACTGACCGACTGACTCGGGTCACTGTAAGGACCGACTGACTGACTGACTCGGGTCACTGTAAGGACCGACCGACTGACTCGGGTCACTGTGAGGACCGCCGACTGACTCGGGTCACTGTAAGGACCGACCGACTGACTCGGGTCACTGTAAGGACCGACTGACTGACTGACTCGGGTCACTGTAAGGACCTCCGACTGACTGACTCGGGTCACTGTAAGGACCGACCGACTGACTCGGGTCACTGTGAGGACCGACTGACTGACTGACTCGGGTCACTGTGAGGACCGACTGACTGACTCGGGTCACTGTAAGGACCGCCGACTGACTGACTCAGGTCACTGTAAGGACCGACCGACTGACTCGGGTCACTGTGAGGACCGACTGACTGACGCGGGTCACTGTGAGGACCGACTGACTGACTCGGGTCACTGTAAGGACCGACTGACTGACTCGGGTCACTGTAAGGACCGCCGACTGACTGACTCGGGGTCACCATAAGGACCGACTGACTGACTCGGGTCACTGTAAGGACCGACCGACTGACTCGGGGTCACCATAAGGACCGACTGACTGACTCGGGTCACTGTAAGGACCGCGACTGACTCGGGTCAGTGTAAGGACCGACTGACTGACTGACTCGGGTCACTGTGAGGACTGCCGACTGACTCGGGTCACTGTGAGGACCGCCGACTGACTCGGGTCACTGTAAGGACCGCCGACTGACTGACTCGGGTCACTGTAAGGACCGCGACTGACTCGGGTCACTGTGAGGACCGACTGACTGACTCGGGTCACTGTGAGGACCGACTGACTGACTGACTCGGGTCACTGTGAGGACCGCCGACTGACTCGGGTCACTGTAAGGACCGCGACTGACTCGGGTCACTGTGAGGACCGACTGACTGACTGACTCGGGTCACTGTGAGGACCGCCGACTGACTGACTCGGGTCACTGTGAGGACCGACTGACTGACGCGGGTCACTGTAAGGACTGACTGACTCGGGTCACCGTAGGGACCGACTGACTGACTCGGGTCACTGTAAGGACCACCGACTGACTCGGGTCACTGTGAGGACCGCCGACTGACTCGGGTCACTGTAAGGACCACCGACTGACTCGGGTCACTGTGAGGACCGCCGACTGACTGACTCGGGTCACCGTAAGGACCGACTGACTCGGGTCACTGTAAGGACTGCCGACTGACTCGGGTCACCATAAGGACCGACTGACTCGGGTCACTGTAAGGACTGCCGACTGACTCGGGTCACTTGCAGAGCCGGTGAAGGCCTCTGAGCACAAGGATTGCAGGCTGACTTGAGTTCCCATAAACCCTCTGGAACATATAGAGGACAGACCAAGTGGCGTAGGAACGGAAGCAACCCTTCGGTGAGGAGAGTGGGGGTGTGGACCGTGCTCCCAGCTGTGGATTATCCAGAAGGGACTGGGGTGCAGATGCACACCAGAGAGAGCAGGCCAAGTATTTGTCAGGGCAGGCCTCCGTCCCCCAAACCCCACCATTTAGTCTTCTCTGGAAAAGTCTCACAGATAAAATTCAGGACAAGAGGCAGGGCATAAAAACATGATGAATGCTAGAGATGAATTTATGGTTTGACAGACAGGGAGAGTGGCATTATCAAAATTTAGGGAAGCATTGAGAGGGACACATTTGGAAATGCTCAGTTCAGTTTGGACGCATTGGAGGTTTGTGATGCCTATCAGACATTAACTTAGTAAGAAAGAAACACGGAGGGCCAAGTAGGGTACAGAAATAAAGGTGTAGTCATAATCCCATCGAGACTGCATTGAAAGTCACGATCAGGAAGGAATCGCCAAGCGAGCGAGTGTAAGCAGGAAAGAGAGAAGCTAAGACCCAGCTCTTGGAACATTTCAAGGATTTGAACTCAGGACCTCGAGTGTTGTTTTGTCTGTCTTAGCACGGAATGCACAGCATATGTCTATATAAACTTATTATCATTTTGGATACATAAGTTTTGCAAATATCACTGTACCATTATATGTAGATTTTCTGTCTTTTTAAAACTTTCTAGCAAAGACAGGGTAGAATCATAAAAACGAATGAAGGATAAATAGTCAGTGATTGTTGGAAAAAAATCAAGAGTGAAATGTTTTGGAGGCCTTCGTGGAGCAAGTGTTTTAGGAGGTGGGAGGGGATGCCTGCCTTCCATGCTGCTGAGAAGAAACTTCCAGCACTATTTCCAGTGGGGCGGTGGTGGAGATAATTATACAAGGGAACAGAAGGAAAGAGCAGAGAACATGGTCTTCCTTTGAAGCCAGGAGTCATAAAGTTGAGGAGAGACATGGAGGGATGTGTCAAGACAGGTTTCCACTTCAACATTTCTTATAGCATTTCAAAGTATATCATGCAATGCTCATATTGTACTTATATGCGTGTACTTTAACAATAATTGTAAATATAATATACTTATCTATTAGTCAACAGTAGAAACTTTCAACATCAAGAAACTTAAGGAGACTGCCCTTTCCAGTTTTTACTTACCATTGTGGTTGGTATTGAAATGACCAGCAAAACTGTAACAAAATGCAGTTAATTAGCTGGGTAAAAAAATGAAACGGAATAATGCTTAGTACTGGCACAGGTACAGAGCACTTGAAAGCCACACAGCTGTGAAGGGTGAGAAAACTGCTCAGCACTGAGTTTGCTGCCTCACCGCCTGTTCCTAACAGCTACGTTACCTTCATCATAATCAAGACTCCACAGACGACGACGGCTATGTTTGGTTGTCAGCTGGACGGGATTGAGGGCTTTAGTGAGGCATACCGTCGGGCGTGTCTGTGAAGGTTTTTCAGAGAAGATTAAATTCTGGGTGAAGACCTGCCCTAATGTGGGCAGCACACCTGGACTGAGTATGAATGTAAAGGGGGAGAAACTATTTTCCTTTCCCTTCTTCCCGATCTTTCCAGGTGTGAGCACAGCAAATGTTGCTTCTGTCCCCACGCTGAATGAAGAGATGAGGACATGGCTGCTCCCAGGTGTGATGGAGAAGAAGGTTTATTGTAGCTATGAGGGAGAGCGCAATCAGAGGCATCTGGAAAGGTCCAGAATGAACTGGGCCATGAGAGGAGTGGGGGGGGGGAGAGAGGGAGAGAGAGAGGAACCAGGAGGCCGAGAGGCCAAGTAGCCAAAATGGCTGGGTTATAGAGGAAGAGAAGCTGCGGGAAGGGAGGGAAGCTCAGGGGTTGGCAAAGTTCACGGTAGGGGGTGGGAGGGGGGTAAGTGCTTGGGAGCCAGTGTAACACTTACTGGTGGCCAGTGTCTGTTCTGATATGTTAAATAGACACCTCAGGTAGCCATTTGTCCTGGGTCTCCTTGAGACCTACCACGAGCCTTCGCACAGGAAGGATTCCCTCCCAAGTTTAAACCTTGAACCAGAATGAAACTCCCCCCCTCTGCCCCAAGATGCTTCAGCCAGGCACTTGTCACAGTGAGACAAGGAACATCTTCATACAGGCGAGGGTCAGATGGCCTGTTGACTCTGACCCATTGGTCCAGTTCTCAGGTTGGGCCCTCCAGGAAGCCCCGAGACTCCGGAAGGTTTATAGATACAGTGATGGGGATTTACACTGGAAGAGAGAATGCAGTGTTGGGAAGAGGGGGGTGAATCTGGGCTGAAATTCAGGATCCACAAAGCCTCAGCTAACTGTACAGGAATTTCTGGAACCACAAAGACTTTTCAGAGTTGCGCTGAGCTGTTTTCAGTCCCCAACAGGAACTGGAGCACTACACCACAGCATTGTCTATAGCCCATCTTGAGTTACTTAGAAATACACGTAAAACACACACATATGTGGGGCCAGCTTTCTGAAGGTAGGAAGGAAAAGGGGGCCATGGTGAAAACTTGAAGCTGTTGACATATTTTGCCATGAGAACACTGGCTGGGTTTAAAAGGAAGGTTAAAGGTTAAAATGGCAAAATCTACTACACCAAGAAAGATGAAGAATAGGAGGGCTTGTAATGTGGAAGGAGACAGGCAAGCAGAACTGATAAAAGACAGCCAATCAGGCACTGAGGAGCAAGGTCCATGTCAGCAGGCTGGCTGGCTGGCTTCCATGAACCTCTCCTGGGAATGTGCATTAGATACTAGTGCTCTTTTGCCTGTCTTTACTTGGAATGCAGCTCCATGTAACAGACTTAATTGTAAATAAATATGGCTACCAACAAAATGTTTCTACCTAGGATACCATCTCATAGCAATGAAATAAACAGGAGGTAACCAAGAAAGACTTCAGGTTGCATCTGGGATGGCATTAACTCTCTAACACGGTAAAGCTAGGAACTGGTTATGTAAATGTGGGAACAAAGGGGACTCAGTCTATTAACAGCACTTGAGATTCCTGCACAGGCAGGAACATCACTCAGTGATTAAAATCTAGCAGATCATTAAGGCCAATAGCTAACAGAGCATGAATCATGGATGGACAGGGGTGGGCTTCAAACACCCATGTGGTTAAGCAATACATGAACAGTGTATGCTCATTTCAATGGCTAGACCAGAGGGACATGCATAGTGTAATACTGTGTGGGCAAGTTATTGGTTTAGCCCATTATAGCCTAGAGAAGTAACCAATATCAATAGAGATTATTTCAGCCTTTGTCTAGTTTCTACCATGACTCTGTCGGGGAGGGAGGGAGGGAAGGAGGGAGGGAGGAAGGGAGAGAGGAAGGAAGGGAGGGAGGGAGGAAGGGAGAGAGAGAGAGAGAGAGAGAGAGAGAGAGAGAGAGAGAGAGAGAGAGAGAGAGAGAAGAGAGAGAGAGAAGGAATTTGATGCTTTTCTCTTTTTTTTTGAGAATTCTTCCTACTCTTGGGATTATTTTATTGAGTTTCTTACATTTCCTCAAACTCTAACTTTTCTGTAATTCTTAATAAAGCTTACTTCAGCTTTGTATAATTCCATGAGAGTCCACGTTTAAAATTTTTATTGCTACAAGACAATGAACTTTGAGCCACCTTCCAAGGTCAGTCTTAGATGACCATGAGTGTTCAGCATCCTAGGACCTTGAGTCATACACAATGGTTCACGAAAGGAGCCATAACCCTCAAAAATCTTGCATTCAAGATCTAGGCACAGACCTCCTAGGACTCTAAAGGAATCATTTTAGAAACTGATAGAAGAAGGTGTGTGGAATAGGCTGTAACCTTTGCAAGACAAATTTATGAAGAATGGAGATTTATTCTATCTCATGGTTCTGGAGCCTGGGAAAACCAAGAGCATGGGACTCATATCTGCTTGGCTTTTTGTAAGAGTACCGAACCACAACCTGGTAGAAAGGAAGAAGGGGCAGTGAGCGCATATGAAAAGAAAAAGGTTGAAGAAGTGTGTCATGACAAAAGCAAGTGTCATGATAACTAAGTCATTCCGAGGTAGCCAAGGACAGGCAGCCTAGCTCTACTTGGCTTGAACTATGCACACACTCCTCTCATAATAATACACTTGTCAACCTAGGACACCCACCTGCACATTCCTCTCCTAACAATACACAACCCAGGCCCCAACATGCATTGAGCAGCATATACACCCCACTTCAAACACTGAAGTGGGTGTGTTCCTCCTTGGCAACACTATGGTGGCACCCCATTTCCATTCAGGCACATCCTGGAATATATCTGGGAACTATGGCAGTGGTCCAATCCATCTTGGATTGGTTTATGTGCATGCACCTAAAAGTAAATTGTTAAACTATGTACTTTGAATGAGCTCTTAGAAGAAAAAAAGACTTATTTACCATCTTACGCCTATGCACAATTTGCATAATTGGGTGTACATGTGATTAAAATCAGATGCATTGTTGGAAAGGACCTGTAGAGAAAAGCTTACACAATCCAAGCCAATTAATCAACACAGAAAACCCTTCCCATCCTATAGGCACCATTTGGCAGACCTGCTCCTTCCCAACCAACAGACCTTCCTCTGCCTCTGGGATTTTCTTCCCCCTTGTTCCCCTGGGGTCCTCTCATACCCTCACCAAAGTCCAGCTTGGCTCTTCTGGACTTCCCTTCCCTATACAACCAGGTAAATCAGATCCTCTCATCCATCCCTCAGGTCTCTCCAGCTCCTCAGGAACTTCACCTCCCTGTGTCACCAGGTAGGCCCTGTTCCTCCCCATCACATAGCATCCCACACTCATCTGACACCTTTCTCTCCTCCCATCAACTTGACTCTGCCACACCCCACCCTGAAGGCAGTCCATATCCTCTATGATGTAGCATCTCTGAGACATTGGGTAATAGTGCCGACCCTACAGGCCTTCTGTCTCCTACAGGACCTTACCTCCAAGTGTTGCCAGACCACCCAGCACCTCTGGGATCTCCCATTCCCACTCCTCAGACTAGGTCCACTCTTTCCCACCCTATAAGTTACCTACTACTCCAGAACCTTACTTCTCAGCGTTTCCATGGAGGCCCCACCCCAACCCCATAGACCTACATACTCAGATTTCTAAGCATTTCTGCCCCTAACCACGAGTGGACCAGAGCTTATTTAATGAAGAGAGACCAGATTTGGAGAGCTACATAATAAGGCAGAAGAAGAGAAGACAACCAAGGAGTGTGCTGACCCATGGACAGTGTTGTCCACAGGAGCTTATTGGACTTTCAAAAGAAGACTAAGGATAGAACCTGTGGCATTTAATACAAAGTCCACAAAAGAAAACATCTCAACCCTCTTACAAACCACTGCTCTCTTGAACACTGAACACACCTACACAGAAGAAGGAAAGTGATTGGAGCAAGGCCAGACCAAACTAACAAACTATTCCAGATAATCGAGTGATAACACAGAAAAAATAAATAACACACATAAAAAAGAGACCAATCCACCCACCACATTAGAAATCCTATAGTAATGAACCTTGAAGATTTTCCAGTCAAAGAATTTGAAAGATGATTATAATATGTTAAAATAATTCAAAGAGGACACGATTATATTCCAGAGACACAAGAGAAAGAGCTGAATAAGACACAGAAGTCATTCTGAGACATGTAAATAGAATTCAATAAAGAGGTATAATTGCTGAAGAAAAGCCAAATTGAAATGATAGAAATAATAAAAAATAAAAAACTCAGTAAGCCGAAGACAAAACCAAAAAGAACAAGAACTAGTGAAAAGCCTTAGCAACAGAATGGATCACATGGAAAACCCAAGTGAGAGCTGGAAGACAAAGTCAAGGAACTGGATCACCCAGTAAAGGTCAATAAGAAAAAATTAAAAACATGAACAGAACAACAAGAGAGCTTTCTAATTATGGCCATGGAAGAAGGAGGATCCCATAGCAATGGCATAGAGAATATCCAATAAAATCATAGAAGAAAATTTCCCAAACCTAGAGAAAGAGTACAAGAGGCCTGCAGAACCACAAACAGATAGAACCAAAAAAGAAATTTTCTGCAATGTGCTATAGTTATAAAAACAGAGGATGAACAAAGGATGCTGAAAGCAGCAAGAGAGACAGGCCAAGGCAGGCCCGTCAGATGGGTCCTTGACGATTTGAGAAAAGATTCTAAAGCCAGAGGGCCTGAAAAGATGTATTCCAAATTCTGAAAGCTCACATTGCTCAACCCAAAGTATTATTCCAAGCAAAATTTTCTTTTAAAATTGAAAGAAATTTCCACAATAACGCAGATTCAAGGAACTAATCATCACCAAGAGAGCTCTCCAGAGGATACTGGAAGGAATAATTCAGTTTGGAGAGAAGGATAAAAGCACCAAAGAGTTTACAGGAAATAAGTTAACTCCACAAAATCAACAAAATGACAGGAATTAATGCAGTTTAAATAAAACTGAATATTAATAGATTCAATTGCCCAATAGAAAGACACAGACTAGTTTATTGGGTCAGAGAACAGGATTACCATCATGATAGCCATCACCTTAGGATGGAAGAGGGTATACCAAGAAAATGGGACCAAGAAACAAAGAGGTATAGTAAGTAATTCTAGTATCTGACAAAATATACTTCAAACCAACTCTTTTCAGAAGAGATAAGGAAGGTCACTTCAACTTCACAATTTACAAAAATGATACTACAATTCTAAATGTACACACACCAAACACAGCACACCCAACTTTACAAAATACACACTACTAGATATAAAACCACAGATTAACCACAACAGTGATTGCAGGTGTTTTCAGTACCCTGTTCTGACCAGTTGACAGGTCATCTGGAAACAAAGAAAACAGAAACAGTGGAGTTAAATGACATAAATCAAATGGACTGAACGACCAACACTGAAAAACACATATTCTTCCCAACAGCCCATGGAACTGTCTTCAAGACTGACCACATATTAGGACACAAAGCAAACCTCAGCAAATACAGGAAAGTTGAAATAATGTCCTGCATTCTTTTTTTTTTAAAGGTGAACATATCTACTTTATTCTTCAAGATAAAAGTTATTCCAAGTACAGTAGATCAATTACTTTGATCATCTTTTTCAGAAAACTACTAGCTTCCACAAAGCAAACCCATTTTTTCCTGCTTAATACAAAAAAAAACTGTCTCTTAAGATTATAAACCCAGCCGGGCGGTGGTGGCGCACGCCTTTAATCCCAGCACTTGGGAGGCAGAGCCAGGCGGATCTCTGAGTTCGAGGCCAGCCTGGGCTACCAAGTGAGTCCCAGGAAAGGCACAAAGCTACACAGAGAAACCCTGTCTCGAAAAACCAAAAAAAAAAAAAAAAAGATTATAAACCTACAGATGCTGACTTTCTCACCAAATGTTACATTGTTAGCATTTCATTTTTTTTCTTCAAAGGAGCATCTAAAGTAATATCTGATTTTTAGTAACATTTCAAATTGTTTTGTTTTTGTTTTTGTTTTGCTTAGGTTTTTGGAAACAGGGTTTCTCTCTGTAGCCCTGGCTGTCTTAGAATTCACCCTGTAGACCAGGCTGGCCTTGAACTCAAGCCTCAGCCTCCTAAGGGCTGGAATTAATGGTGTACACCATCACTGCCAGACTTGAGTTTTTTTTTGTTTGTTTGTTTGTTTGTTTTTTGTTGTTTTTAAGCGATCAACCATTTAAGATTTTAGGACAAAACTGTGAAGACTACATTTTCAATGTTAGGGACTCACTACATATTCAATGTCAGGGAAATCTCAAAAATTTAGTGAAATTAGGATTTGGACCCAAGTGCAACGTTTATGCCACAAAGTTCCTTATATATTCTATTTTTTATAGTAAATGTATTAATCTGTAATGTTCTACAAATACATGCCATAAATTTATTTTGATTTAATCACATCCCATAAACTGGATTTAGGGGTATTTTAAAGTGTTGAGAGTTTATTTTTGTAATCCAACAACTTTATCCAAAAATGCAGAAAATTTTTCTGGCTGGCCAGGAGGATAACATTTCAGTGTTGATAAATCCATTGACTGTAACAGCCCAGGAAGCGTGCTCCAGGTACAAACAGAAGAGATGTCCTTCTTTGTGCAACTGCTTTGCCAACTCCAATTGATGATTGTTCATTAACTTTTCATTTACAACTACCACAAGTGGCCTGCCTTTTCCCAAACTCTCCAAACAGCTTCCTGCACCTGCGTGGCTGATGACAAGGTCTGCTTGCTGAAGGTCTTCTTTCAAAGAATCCTTATACCCGAAGGCTGTCTTTGGCGGCCACACACGCAATGAGGTCGTCGAAGGTGGTGGTTCCCACAGTCACAAACGCCAATGTCCTGCATTCTATCTGGCCACAAGAGAATAAAGCTGGGTATCACAACAATAATAACTACAGAAGGTATACAGACTTGTGGAAGCTGAACTACTGAGTGCTACTGAATGGGTCGAGGGAGAAATAAATAAGAAAATTAAAATTCCTAGAACTGAATGAAAATGAAAACACAACAAACCAAAATCTACATGACACAGGTAGTCTGAAGAGGAAGTATGTTGCAGTCAGTAAAGCTGGAAGAGTGGGCCCATCTGATCCCTTTGACATCAGACAGAAGAACAGAATTTGGAGTTTGCCCTTTTAGGCTTAAAGTTTTGCTTTGGTTCAGTATGCGCTCGATATGCCCCCAATTTCTCACCTTGAAATGGTAATGTATATTCTGTGGCATTGCACATTGGAAATATTTTTTAATGTAATTTGCCTTTTGATTTTACAAGGGGGTATAATTAAGAGATTGCCTTGAGTTTCAGAGGAGATTTTGGGCTTTGGACATCAGACTTGAAACTGTGTTGAGACTGTGAATGACTATTAGGGACTTTTGAAGCTGAGCTAAATGCATTTTGCATTATGGTATGACCAGGAGCCTATGGAGACTATTGAATGGAATTTGGTGATTTGAATGACATCAGCCCCCATAAAATCATATATGAATGCTTGGTCCTGGTTAGTGGAACTATTTGAGAAGGATTATGAGGTATGGCCTTATTGGAAGAGTGTCACTAGGTGTCTTAGGGTTTCTATTGCTGTGAAGAGACACCACGACCATGGTAACTCTTGAAAACATTTAGTTGTGGTGACAACTTTAGAGTTTCAGTCCATTATCATCATGGCAGGGAGCATGGTGTGCAGGCATACGTGGTCCTGGAGAAGTAGCTGAGAGTCCTATATCTTTTAGGCAACAGGGAGTCATCTCAGTGTCACACTTCATTCAACAAGGCCATATCTACTCCAACAAAGCCACACTTCTCTATGAGCTTATGGGGGCAATTCTATTCAAACTACCACACTGGGCTTCGTCTTTGATGTTGCAAAAGTTCACACCATTCCCAGTGAGCTCTTTTTTTCTCTCTGTCCAACTTTCAGAGAAGGATGTAAGCCCTCAGCTGCTCCTCTAGCACCATGGATGCCTGCTAGCTGCCATGGTCCCTGCCATAGTGGTCATGGACTCACCCACTGAAACTGTAAGCTGTAGATGTAACCAACCGTCTTATCAAATAAGAAACACAGAAACAATGTAAAAGAGAAAGCCGAGAGGTCAGAGCTCAGAGCTAAAATCTCACCCTTCCACCTGCGGTGTTCCAGCTTCCCGAAAGGGAGCTATTTCCTGTGTGAAAATCGATTTTCCAGTCATTCTGCCTTCTCATTGGTTGTAAACCCAAACACGTGACTGCCTCGTCACTGTCTGAATGTACAGCCCCCTAGGTCTTAAAGGCATATGTCTCCAATGCTGGCTGTATCCCTGAACACACAGAGATCTATGGGATTAAAGGTATGTGCCACCACCGCCACACTCTGTCTATGGCTCTAATAGCTCTGACCCCCGGGCAACTTTATTTATTAACATACAATCAAAATCACATTTCAGTACAATTAGAATACCACCACATTTCCCCTTTTCTATTTTAATAAAAAGAAAAAAAAAGCAAAAGGTTATAACTAACAAAAGAAAAACTATATACAAAAGTACAATAACTATATACAATATATACAAGTAATAAATACCTAAACAGGTATTTGACAAATCAGAGAAAATAATTCCATTATCTATCCTATTTTGGTAAATCCAAGATGTATCTAATGCACTTTCTATCCTAATTAATTTTCAACTATAACTAACTAATCTTCAACCTTAACTAACTAATCTTCAACTCCCTCAGAGACCCAAGAAGGGAATAATATTAGCTAACAAAAATAAAAAACAGGAAGTGCATGCAAGCAACTTCCAAAAAATTTGTGAGTTGACAGAAACAGCCAGCTGCCTGGGCAGTCACCTGAGGTTTCTCCGCAGTGCTGGGGCATCATCTTCAGCCTATAGGCTTAGTGTATCTGACAGACTCATTTGTGAAGTAGGATGTACACAAGGTCAACAGTTCAACCTCACATTGGGTGAGAGTAGTCCATGTACCAGAAACACCTGAATTCCACTAGTATCCTGTCATGATTCAGGATTTTAAATTCTGGAAATTGTTGACAGTTTTTTAATTCAGCTGTTCATTCTTCTTGGCTGTGTATATATGGCTTCATCTCAGCATCCCCTTCTTCTTCACATCCCTCTATTAAATGCCAGTCTATTTTCGAGAGGCATGAGCATTCAGCTGCTGTTCCATTGTACAACAGAAGCCATTGACCCTCTGCCTGTTAAGCTGCCTTCGAAGAAAAGGGCACCGTACCTTTTCCGGATTCGAAGGCCACTTCAGGGATGGGGCCATATTGTCCTAGCTTCAGAAGATGCCTTTTGATAAAGCCATAACCACACTTGTTTTGGCAAGAATCAGTAGTCCCTTGTTTCATGTTCTGTCTGTCCATTTTGTCCTGTTGATTTGAGGATACTTTGTTGTCCAGTGGCTAACTTTTGCCACAGTGAAAGTTGACTCCATATGCAGTTTCTTCAATGCCCACATTTTCTCTGAAGTAGATTGGCACTGCCAGGAGCCAACATGTCTCAAAAAAGAAAAATTTTCTAAGTTATTAAAACATTTTAAATGCCATATTCTGTAGATCTCTGAAGGGTTTGAAGATGACCTGTCTAAAACATCTCTGCTCAATTTTTAAAACATATCTAATATGACTACAAGTTCTATTGTAATGTCTAGCTACTAACTTTCATTTCTTTATATCATAATAGTTGGTAATAATAACATTCAAGGATCAGAAATTTGCATTACATTGTTAAATGAATGGTATAAATACAATTAGAAATATACATATAGCATTTTCTAACAATATCAATTTCAAATTTGTTTACAATATAAAACAATCCAATCCATTGTAAAGTATTTAAAACTAGTAATTGTCTTTTTCTTTTCTTTCTTTTTTTAAACAAGAACCTTAAATCTAATCTCCTTTGCTTAGCCTTTTCCCTAACCCTTGACAATAACTTGTAACCAACCCCCCTAAACAATGAAAATTATCCCAGACCCAAAACCCATTAAAAAGACCAAAAAACCACCCGCCCCACACCACCTCTTTGGGAATGTGGGCGTCGTATTCTTAAAATTGCTTCCTGCTGGGTATGGGCGAAGTTTTCTTTATCCTGAAAGAAAAATTTTAGGTTAATTGTCAAATTCTAGGAAAGGTAACTATATCCTTCATTATCCAGTCTGTGTATAATGCCAAAGTTCAGGGTTTATCTCAAGTCCTTATTCAAGTAGTCTTTGAGACTGGATCATCTCAGCTAGTCATCTCAAATTTGCTCTGAGCACCTTGTAGTTCAAAGATGATCTGTGGATGATGTTTGTCAGCTTAATGATATTATTATTGTCCACGTGGAATTGTTGTATCCTATTATATGTTGACCAAGAGTTTAACATTTGCTTTACATATGGGGAATGCATGCCATAAGATACTATTGCCTCCTTAAACCTTTTTAAATCCAACATTTCAATTGGAGCCCAAATATTTTGTGTAGCCATTTGATCAGGCATCTGCTGTACGGTTACAGGATAAATTAAGGGTGACTGTGTGAAAACAGGCTTTCTTTCTGTAACCTTATGATTCAGACTTGAAACAACTTCACTGTTAATTTCTTCTGTCTGAATTTTTACAGGTTTAACAAGTTCTTCTAAAGCTGTTATCCTGGCACTTAAATTGACTATCTTTTTAAATATTAAAATGAGGATTAGCATAGTGATAAGCTGCATAATTCCACTAATACTAATCTCATATAGTTGTTCCATTGTCAGACTGCCTAAAATTTCGAACAAAAACCAATTTTCTTCCAATGTACACATAAAACCCATTTTTTTAATGTGGAAAAAAAATCTCTTTTAGATAGTTTCCTTTAAAATATCTGATATGTTATGACTTAACAAATCTGCGTAGAACAGTAGAAATCCGAGGGGATTTTCAAAACAGCCACCTAGTGTCCCAGGTGTAAATCCAGAGAGAGAGAGAGAGAGAAAGAGAGAGAGAGAGAGAATGCACAAGAAAGCGTAGCCGGCTAAAGCTTAAATCCAGCCACGTGTTCCCTCTTGTGCAGAGTCAAGGCTTGGGTCTGGCTTCCTTAAGCTCCGACCATGTGCGTTGGCTTTACAGGCAGGGCCCTGTTCGGCAGGGCAGGTCTGAGTTGTTTGTAGCACCGGCTTTAAGCAAGCTGCTCACAGACCTAGACCCGGGCTAAGAAGCCGCTGCTCGGACTAGGAAACTGACCGCCGCCTGCTGCCCTCTGCTGCCCTTGTGGGAAAGCGGACCTGCCGCCAAGCCAAGCGGTTTTTAATGGATTCTTGTCACGCTGGGCGCCAAATGTAGATGTAACCAACCGTCTTATCAAATAAGAAACACAGAAACAATGTAAAAGAGAAAGCCGAGAGGTCAGAGCTCAGAGCTAAAATCTCACCCTTCCACCTGCGGTGTCCCAGCTTCCCGAAAGGGAGCTATTTCCTGTGTATATATCGATTTTCCAGTTATCTGCCTTCTCATTGGTTGTAAACCCAAACACATGACTGCCTCGTCACTGTCTGAATGTACAGCCCCCTAGGTCTTAAAGGCATATGTCTCCAATGCTGGCTGTATCCCTGAACACACAGAGATCTATGGGATTAAAGGTATGTGCCACCACCGCCACACTCTGTCTATGGCTCTAATAGCTCTGACCCCCGGGCAACTTTATTTATTAACATACAATCAAAATCACATTTCAGTACAATTAAAATACCACCACAGTAAGCCCCAATAAACTCTTTCTTCTATAAGTTGCCTTGGTCATGGTGTCTCCTTACAGCATAAAAAAGCAACTTAGACAGGAAGGAACATTTCCAAATTCTTTTTTGAAGACATTATTACTTTGATACCAAAATCAGACAAATAGCTTACAAAAAAGAAATTATAGGTCAATCTCACTGATGATCCTAAGTGTAAATATTCTCAATAAAATACTTGCAAATGGAATTCAAGAACATACCAAAAGTGTCATGTATCACAATCAAGTTGACCTGACCCCAGAGATGCAAGGACGGTTCACCATATGTAAATGAATAAATGTAATTCACCGCATAAGCACATGCAAGGATAGGTACAGAAAGGCCTTTGACAAAATTCAATGCCATTCCTGAAAAATGTCCTGGAGAATCTAGGGATATGGTGGGATCTACCTTAACATTCAAAAGGCAATATACAGCAGGTCCTTAGCCACCAACATGCTAAGTGGAGAAAAACTCCATCCACTCTCTTCATTCCTCTTCAACTTAGTATTTGAAGTGTCAGCTAGAACAATACAATGAGAGAAAGAGACAAAGGGCTTACAAATGGGAGAGAAAGAAGTCGAAGCATCCTTATTTGTAGATGATGTAATTCCACACATAAAGACCTAAGGAATTCCACTAGAGGTCCCATTTATTAATTGTTTTCAGTGTCTGTGCTGCCAATGTTATATTTAGGAAGTGATCTCCTGTGCCAGTGCGTTCAAGAGTACTTCCTACTTTCTCTTCTATCAAGTTTAGTGTAACTGGATTTATGTTGAGGTCTTTGATCCACTTGGACTTGAGTTTTGTGCATGGTGACAGATTTGGATCTATTTGTAATCTTTTACATGTTGACATCCAGTTATGCCAGCACCATTTATTGAAGATACTTTCTTTTTTCCATTGTACAGTTTTGGTTTCTTTGTCAAAAATCAGGTGTTTATATGTGCGTGGACTAATGTCAGGGTCTTCAATTCAATTCTGTTGGTCTTTATGTCAGTTTTTATGCCAGGACAAAGCTGTTTTTATTACTATAGCTCTGTAGTAGAGCTTGAGGTCAGGGATGGTGATGCCTCCAGAGGTTGCTTTATTATACAGGATTCTTTTAGCTATCCTGGATCTTTTGTTTTTCCATATGAAGTTGAGTATTTTTCTTTCCAAGTCTGTGAAAAATTGTGTTGGGATTTTGATGGGGATTGCATTGAATCTGTAGATTGCTTTTGGTAAGATAGCCATTTTTACTATGTTAATCATACCTATTCATGAGCATGGGAGATCCTTCCATTTTCTGGTATCTTCTTCAATTTCTTTCTTTAGAGACTTAAAATTCTCATCAAACAGGTCCTTCACTTGTTTAGTTAGTGTTATCCCAAGGCATCTTACATTATTTGTGGCTATTGTAAAGGGTGATGTTTCTCTGACTTCTTTCTCAGCCTTTTTATCATTTGTGTATAGGAGGGCTACTGATTTTTTTGAGTTGCTCTTGTTTATTTTTTCATATTTTTTATTTATTTTACAATATTATTCAGTTCTACATAATAGCCTTGAGTTGCTCTTGTATCCTGCCACTTTACTGAAGGAGTTTATCAGCTATGGGAGTTCCCTGGTAGAATTTTTGGGGTCACTTACGTATACTATCATATCATCTGCAAATAGTGAAAGTTTGACTTCTTCCTTTCCAATTTGTATCTCCTTGATCTCCGTTTGTTGTCTTATTGCTCTAGCTAGAACTTCTAGTACTATATTGAGTAAATATGGAGAGAGTGGACAGCCTTTTGTAGGGCAAAAGACATGGTCAATAAGACAAAAAGACAGCCTACAGAATGGGAAAAGACCTTCACCAACCCTACATCTGACAGAGGACTGATCTCCAAACTATATAAAGAACTCAAGAAACTAGACATCAAAATACTGAACAATCCAATTAAAAAACTGGCTAAAGAGCTAAACAGAGGATTCTCAAAAGAAGAATCTCAAATGGCTGAAAGACATTTAAAGAAATACTCAACATCCTTAATCATCAGAGAAATGCAAATCAAAACAATTCTGAGATACCACCTTACACCTGTCAGAATGGCTATGATCAAAAACACTAATGACAGTCTATGTTGGAAAGTATTCGGAGCAAAGGGAACACTCCTCCACTGTTGGTGGGAATGGAAACGTGTACAACTACTGTGGAAATCAGTATGGCAGTTTCTCAGAAAACTGGAAATGGATCTACCTCAAGACCCAGCTATACTACTCTTGGGCTTATACCCAAGGAATGCTCAATCATACCACAAAGATACATGCTCAACTATGTTCATAGCAGCACTATTTGTGATAGCCAGAATGTGGAAACAACCTAGATGCCCGTCAACTGAAGAATGGATGAAAAAAATGTGGTACATATACACAATGGAATACTACTCAGCAGAGTAAAACAATGACAGCATGAAATTTGCAGGCAAATGGATGGAACTAGAAAAAAGTCATCCCGAGTGAGGTAACCCAAGCCCAGAAAGACAAACATGGTATGTGCTCACTCATAAGTGGATACTAGATATAAAGCAAAGAACAATCAGACTGTAACCCACAGAACCAGGGAGTCTATATAGCAGGGGGGACCCTAGAATGACTGTGGCTTATAATAAGTTTTGGTTTTACTCAATTACTGGGCAAGCCTCAATGAAACATTTCACTGTTAGGATAAGAATTTGTACTGTATCAAGCTGATGATAGAAATAAAAAATAAATCAGTCGATGTTAAAGATGAAAAAAACAAGAATTCCACTAGAAAACTCCTATAGCTGATGAACACATTCAGAAGGATACAAAATTAATACACAAAATCAGTAGAATTCTTTAATATCAACAATAAACATCCAATAAAGAAACCAGGAAAACAATTCCATTCAGATAGCCTCAAAAAATTTTGCAATAAATCTAATCAAGGTAGTGAAGACTTGTTACAGTGAAAACTTTAAGACACAGAAGTAAGAAATTGAAGATAACAGAAAATGGAAAGACCTCTCATGTTCACATGTTAATAGGATTAATATTGTAGGATGGTATCCTACCAAAAGCAATCCACAGGTTTAAAGCTTCCCATCAAAATTCCAATGCAGATTCTCATAGAAATTGAAAAGAGAATCTCAAAATTCATATGGAAGCACAAAAGAGCCAGAATAGCCAAGAAAATCCTGAACAATGGAACACTGCTGGAGGAAGCAGCATTCCTGATTCCAAGCTGTATTATGGGCCATAGTAATAAAAACAGCATGTTAATGTCAGAAAAGCAGGCACATTGGTTAGTGGAATAAAAGTGGAGATGCAGATATAAGCCCACACTCCTACAGCCATCTGAGTTTTGACAAAGGGGCAATAAATAAATAAATGCACACTAGCAGTGCTTTTCAATCTGTGGGTTGTAGCCCCTTTGGGGGTCGCATCTCAGATATCCTGCATATCAAATATTCACATTACAATTCATAACAGTAGCAAACATAAGCTATGAAGTAGCAAGGAAATAATTTTATAGTTCGGAGTCACCACAACATAAGGAACTGTATTAAAGGGTCCCTGTAGGAAGGTTGAGAACCACTGCAAAGGGGCGTCTTCACTAAATGGTGCTGGTCAAACTCTGGAGCTACATGTAAAAGAATGAAACTAGATCCGTGTCTTTCACCCTGCACAAAACTTAACTCCAAGTGGATCAAGGACTTCAACATAAGACATGATACCCTAAATCTGATGGAAGAAAAAGAAGGGAATATGTTTAAATGTACAGCCACAGTAAAGGGCGTTCTGGATAGGGTCCCAGTATCACAGGCTTTCAGATAAAATGGGGCCTCATGAAACTAAAATCTTCTGTACAGCAAATGACATCATCATTCAAGTGAAGATGTAGACTCCAGAAGGGGAAAAATCTTCACCAGCTTTTATCTCACAGAGTGTTTGTGTGTAGAATATACAGCACACACACACACACACACACACACACACACACACACAGAGACACAGACACACAGACACAGACACACACACACACACACAGACAACGTACACACCAAGCAAACAAACACCTAATTAAAAAAAAATGAGGCATGGACCTAAACAGAGAGTTCCCAGAAGATGAAATACAAATGATTGTGAAATATATTTTTAAAACATTCAACCTCCTTAGCTATCGGGAAAATGACAATTAAAACTGGGATGGAGGGGCTGGCATGGCAGATGGAAGCACCAACACTCGTTGGGGAAGGAAGCAAGCATGTGGTGGAGAGGCGGTAGTGGGTGTGGGAGAGCGGGCCCCACCTGTCACCTGGGCAGAGCAGGAGAGTGGGCCCCACCTGTTACCTGGGCAGAGCAGGAGAGCGGGCCCCACCTGTCACCTGGGCAGAGCAGGAGAGTGGGCCCCACCTGTCACCTGGGCAGAGCAGGAGAGCGGGCCCCACCTGTCACCTGGGCAGAGCAGGAGAGTGGGCCCCACCTGTCACCTGGGCAGAGCAGGAGCGCTGGCCCTGATGGTGTGGGCATGGGAGAGCTGGCCCCATTCCTCACCCAGGCAGTATTTGCCGAACATGACAGAGCTATGCACACACAAACACACAGTGGCTGTAACTGCATGCACAGCACCCGTACAAGATCAAGCCAACCCAAACCCCAGCACAGACTGGGGAAGATCTCACAAATTGTATCCCCATCTGAGGAGTTTTTGACAAATGATGGCTGCTGGGCAGAGAAAGGTTTCTCCAGGGATACAGTCCTTAAAATGCTACCCATGCTCTGATAGATGGCCCAAGTCCCATACACATACAGGTCACAGTAAATGCACTCTGTGTTAGGAAACAAAAAAGAACATGAAGTTGGGAAGGAAAAGTGGTAAGGAAATGAGGGAGGAATTTGAGGGGAGACGGGGTGGATTTTAGCAAAACATATGTAATGCATATATGAAAATTTCATTCAAACAATTGAAAATTAAGAACAAACAGAAAGACACTGGAAAACTTGGGTGGTACTCTTAAACTTGCTGTATTTTATAAGGCATTTTAAATAAAAAAGGTTAAAAGTGAATCAAAAGCAAAACAGAGAACCAGCAGTGCTATGCTCCTCAGCAGTCAAACACCTCCTCTTCAAGCACATGCAGGAAGCTCCCAGCAACAATGGCCCTTGAGTACTTGCTCCCTCCCATGGCCCACTTAGAGTGTACTCCTGATCTGCACTATGTATTTCCTTTTGAAAATTTTTCTTTGCTACTTTGGAATTGTGTGCCTTTGTTATACTTCTTTGAATAACACACCAAGAACCTTGAAACACTAATTCCAGACACCAACCACTGGTAATTTTGGGTAGCAGAGCAGTAGTCCATTCATTAGAGCAGAACCTGTTAGACCCTGCTCCCCAATATTGCTGAATTTGGATCAATTTCCCAACACAGGAATTCTAACGGATAAGCCCATATCATAACAAGGGTGCAGCTGGTACTCACTGTGGGGTTTGAATGGAAAAGTTCCCTAGGGCTTCATGCATTTGATCACTTGGTCCCAGTTGATGGAACTGTTTGTATAGGTTATAGAACAAATTAGGAGGTGGAGCCTTGCTGGAGGACGTACATCACTGAGGACAAGCTCTGAAAGTTTGTAGCTTCACCACACTCCCCGCGGCCCTCCTCTGCTTCCCATGTACAGAAAACATACAATCTCTCTGCTTCCTGCTCCTGACTTGCCGTGCCTTCCCTGTCATTACTGATCCTATTCCTCTGGGACCATAGCCAAAATGGGGCATTTCTTCCTTAAGTTGCTTGAGGTCATGGTATCTTACCGCAGTAACAGAAAGATCACTAATACAGAAATGGGTTCCAGAGAGAGTGGGGTTGTTTTTGTGAAGACCCTGTTTTTTTTTTGGAGGAATGTGGAAGACTTTGGATTGGGAAAACTGTTGAATTATTTAGACAGTTCTTAATAGACCCTTTTAGTAGAAACTTGGGAGACAGTGGTGCTGAGTAATGTAGACAGTAGTGGCCTGTCTTGCTGGTAGCCACATCAGGGGGGCAGCAGGGAGTGACTGCGGTTCAGGGTGTTGGCCCACCAGGAGGCAGCCCCTTGATGGATAGATCTTGGTTAGGCAAGGCCCCCAAAGACCCCAAGCTACAGAATGTCTTCTGCTTCTGCTGTGCCTGTGCATGTTTCCTGTTGCTATCTTTCTCTGATATCTAGCATGGTTGAACTGGGTGTAGGGAAAATCCCTGCTGCCTGTGCTTTGTCTCATGGAAACTTCCCATCCTACTGAACATTTTTACCTGTGAATTATTATGAAGATGACTTTTGCCCTAAGCTATACTGTCTAATTGATAATAATAACATTAGCTTATACAGAGCCTTGATGAATAAAAGTATATACAAGGGTATGTTTCACAGCTAAGGCCTATGAGTTCCACCTCAAGAGCTGCTTTAGATCACAGCTCAGGTTAATGATATAAGGAGAACAGCTGAATTCTTTGGGAGCCATGTTGGCCCTAATTCTCTTAATGCTAAAAAGATAAAGTCACAAGTCTTGGTATGCATCATTTGGTTGAAACAAAGCCTTGTAATAACTTTAGGTTAGAACAGATGTTTCGACAATAATTTTAAGATGAAAAAACCACAGAAAACAATCTAATGTCTACAAGGACACATAGCTGAGGTCAAAAATACAAAGCAGCCCAACTGTTAAGTTTGGTTGTTGATCAAAGGTGATGCTTAACTTCTTGTACCCATTCCTGCCTTCAACTTCCTGATAAATAGGTATACACCCTTAAGATTGAAAGTACAGCCAATAAATTGTCTTTTATGTATAAAAGTTTATGTTTGTGATTCCTTTAAGATTCCTTATAAGATTAACTTTCAAGATAAACAGTAAAATGATTGATGTTTTTCTTCGTAACCATAGTATTTAGCCTGCCAGCAAAAGAGTTGGCTGTGAAAAAATACTTGTTGTCTGCTCATGTTCTGTTAATTTGCAATAAGTTACTTAGACATAGGTGCATATGGGATACTGGGATAACTTTGTTTTTAATCATCTAAGGGAGATGAAAAACATGTTACCTATACTCTGTAGGAATTTAGCAAATAACTGTATGAGATAGACATTAGAATGAACAGATTTTTTTTTTAAAGTACCTTGACCTTGAAGAATCCTTGTTGAAAACAATTATTGTTTTCCTGAGGGGGCCTTGCAGTCATCCCATGACCTTGGTTACAGGACACCTCAGGCACACCTGGGGCTCTTGTATTACTGTGTATTGCACACAATGCATAATGAAGGACTAGAGTCATGGAGGCCTGTGATGCTCCCCTCTGTAAGACATGTAAATTAAGGCTGGGGACCTTGGTATGAAGAAATACTATATGTAACAATCTATAAATACACTTTTGTATGGCTGTTTGCCTCCCAAGACAGCTGAATTCAGCAAGTCAGTCCATCATAAGAGGCTGATGAATAAAGGAGACGATCAAGAAAATGTATGTCTTTTCCTTAAACCCCTCAGATAGAAAATTCCAGTACTCGCTGATGTTGTGGCTTTCCCTTCAAGCCCTGTGCTGCCTGGAGTCTGGTCCCCCCAAGTCAACAATGCCTCATGAGGCTTCAAAGTAGAATAGAGACTCTATTGGTGACTGGTTTACAGGACATTAATGCTGTTTTGGCAAAGAATCTGTCTGCCTTCTGCCCATGTCCTGCGAAGTTGCCTAAAGCTAAATTTAAAAGTAATTGATTAATTTTTTTAGCAACCTTCAAGATAGCATAATTTTGAGTCTGCAATATACTGATTACTCTTACTCAAGTCTGAGATGAGAAAGAACAACACAGTGGGCTAAATAAATGAAAAAATGTGAAGCTTAGAGGATAAAAGCACGCTAAAAGCTTAATATTAAAGCAAAGTCATGTGTTGTAAAGGCTGAAAGGAGATAAATGTTATTCAAGAGAAGTCTCCTGCTTCTGTACTGCAGAGATTGGGAAAGTGGTCTCAGGGCAAGACCACCCAACTAAAGCTCCAACTTGTAAAAGAGAACTCAAGGGGTTTCTTGCTCCCACAAAGCAACTGCACACAGAAGCTGCTGCAGTTGTGATTCAAGTAGGCAGCTGGATTTGTCAGTGCAACTCATGTGGCACTGATTTTAGAGAAAAGAAAGATGTGAGATTGAGGGTGACATGAAATGGACTAGGTGACTCTTGCACATTTTTGGGGAGTTATGTAGGGCTTGAATGAGAGTGATTCCCATAGGCTCAAATATTTTCATGCTTAGTCTCCAGTGATGAACTATTTGGAAAGATTAGGAGGTGTGTTTTTGTCGTAGTAGGTAGTGTTTGTTGTACTGGGTGTGTCCTTGTCGGAGGAAGTGTGACACTAAGTATAGGTTTTATTGTTTCAGCAGCTCATGTCAGACTCAGTATCTCTCTCTGCCTATGGGTCAGGATGTAGCTCTTAGCTACTGCTCTAGCACCTGCCTATATGCCACCATGCTTCCCATCATGATGATCATGGTCTAATACTCTGAAATCTGAGCAAGCCCTCGATTAAATGATTTTCATTAGTTACCTTGGTCATGGTGTCAGTCATAACAGTGACTGACAGGTTATGCCATAGGAAAGCAATCCTAAGATCAGGGAATCTGAACCTTCTTAGTGGATTCCTTCATAAATTTCCTGGAAGGGATACTGCATGTTCCAAATCTATTTACTATGTATTTTTGAAAAGGCAAACCTCAAACAAAGAATTCTGTGCTACTGTGTAGAAATGCAAAATATTAGTGAAAAAATTTCTTCTGGCACAATTGCTTTATGTTTTTGTTCTACACATTCTAAATCTTATAAGACTTATTATGGTTTGGAGCCTAAATGTACCCCAAAAGCTCATGACTTGGTCCCTAATGCATCAGTGTTCAGAGATGGGGCCTTTGATAAGTGACTGGATTTTGATGGGTATGAGCTCATGAATGGATTCATTTGTTTATGTATCCATGACTTAATGAGTTGTTGGGAGGTGGTAGGAACTCTAGGAGGCGGTATCTATGTGGAGGAAGTAAGTCATTGGAGATGTGCCAGTCAAAGGTCTATTTCATTCTTTTCATGCCCATGAACATTCTTCTTGTTTGCTGCTGCCATAAGATGAGCACCTTTTTCTGCCATGTATTTCCATCATGATGAGCTGCCTCACTGGCCCAGAGGCACCAGAGCAAACACCCAAGGACTGAAACCTCTGAAACTATAGTCATAGTAAAAAGCAAACCAACACAAATTCTCCTTTATGTTGCTGGAGGGCTTCTCTCCAGGTTCCACCAAGCCCCGCAGTCCCACAATCCATGTATAAAATAATCACTCAGACGCTTATATCACTTATAAACTGTATGGCCATGGCAGGCTTCTTGCTAACTGTTCTTATATCTTAAATTAACCCATTTCTATAAATCTATACCTTGCCATGTGGCTGGTGGCTTACTGGTGTCTTTACATGCTGCTTGTCCTGGCAGTGGCTGCAGTGTCTCTCCCTCCTTCTTCCTGTTTCCCCAATTCTCCTCTCTCCTTGTCCGGCCTATACTTCCTGTCTGGTCACTGGCCATTAGTGTTTTATTTATATAGACCAATATCCACAGCACTTCCCCTTTTCTTCTTTTTTTAAAAAGGAAGGTTTTAACTTTAACATGGTAAAATTACATATAACAAAACAATTATCGAGCAAGAATTATAGTTACAATATTAAAGAAGATGTCCTATCTATCTTATATTTGTGAGTTTAAGGTTTTATATCTAACTTATCTTTTATCATAACTGAGGAAATTACAACTATCTAGTCTTTAACCACATCAAAGGCCTGAGAAGGAACATAATGGTACCTGAGAAATGGTAGATGGATGCAAGCAACTTTCGGGAATTTTGCAAGAGTAGACCAAGACAGCTGGCAGCCTGGACAGTCACCTCATGTTTCTCAGCATTGTTGGTGCATTTAAATTGGCTACAGGCCTAGAGTATCTGACAGACCATTTTTAGAAGCAGGAATTCTGAGAGACCATCTTACTCTGTCTTGGCAGAGTACAGTGGTCACTTTCCTTGTGTCCCGCTTGTCCAGAAAGGACAGCATTGCATTTGTACTGTCAGCCATCAAGGCAAGGGCAGTTCTTTGCCCAGCAGGCCATTTTGTGCCAAGAAGACAAACTTCCAAATGGAAATGTCTTAGAAGCCCAACATTCTCTCAGGATCAAATTGGTGCAGCCAGGAGCAATTGTGTCTCACGTCAACAGAATTCTAAGTTATTTAAATGCCATATTCTCTAGGTTTATGAAGTGTTTGAAGATTACCTATCTATCTGAAATATATCTGTGTATACCTAGAAGACTTAACTAACATGGCTACAAATATGATTATCATAGATGACTAATTATTAATCTATTTTTAATTATCCATTACAATTTTAAATGAGTTATAAAAACATAATACCTCACACAAGAATAGAAATATATACAGTATAACAAAATTAAGTTTAAATTTGTATCAATAAACTAAAATCTATAGCAATGTAAAACATTTTAAACAAGTTGTTACTCTTTAAAAGTAGGTTCATTTATCTACCGTTTCATCCTATCATATCTAAACTATTCCCTTTTTTTATTTAGAAAGAGATTATATTTATAATTAACTTGTTTTAAATAAAAATATTGGTTTTTCTCTGTCCCACACCAGAGGGCTCTTCTGATTTGGGACATAAAAATCTCTTAACCATTTTTTTAAAGCAATATGTCTGGGTTTAGAGGGGGAGTGAGCCAATTCCATCACTAAAGCCAACTTGGTATATTTGGGAATTTGGGCGTAGCTTCTCTTACTACTTCCTACTGGAGAGGGGGCGCTGTATCTTATGGAGACACAATGAAAATTTTAGGATTATGGAGTAGTCCACGAGGGTGCATCGTCTGAGCTAGTTGCCTGAAACTGTTCCGGATGTTGGATCATCTGGGCCATGGTGTCATTGGAGACCTTTCAGGGGGTCTTGGCTGGTCAAACCTGATGTATCTTTTTTTTTTTTTAATTTATTTTACAATACTATTCAGTTCTACATAATAGCCACAGATTCCCTTGTTCTCTCCCTTCCTGCCCCCCTCCCCTTCCCCCAGCCCACCCCCCATTCCCACCTCCTTCAGATCAAGGTCTCCCCCGAGGACTGGGATCGACCTGATAGACTCAGTCCAGGCAGGTCCAGTCCCCTCCTCCCAGATTGAGCCAAGCGTCCCTGTATAAGTCCCAGGTTTCAAACAGCTAACTCATGCAATGAGCCCAGGACCTGGTACCACTGCCTAGATGCCTCCCAATCAGATCAAGCCAATCCACTGTCTCACCTATTCAGAGGGCCTGATCCAGTTGGGGGCCCCTCAGCCTTTGGTTCATAGTTCATGTGTTTCCATTCATTTGGTTATTTGTCCCTGTGCTATATCCAACCTTGGTTTCAACAATTCTCGCTCATATAAACCCTCCTCTTTCTCACTAATTAGACTCCCAGCGCTCCACCAGGGGCCTAGCCGTGGATCTCTGCATCCAGATTCCTCAGTCCTTGGATGGGGTTTATGGCACAACTATTAGGGTGTTTGGCCATCCCATCACCAGAGTAGGTCAGTCCCAGCTGTCTCTCGACCATTGCCAGCAGTGTTTTGTGGGGGGTATCTTTGTGGATTTCTGTGGGCCTCTTTGGCTCTTTGTTTCTTCCTTTTCTCATGTGGTCTTCATTTACCATGGTCTCCTATTCCTTGTTCTCCCTCTTTTCTTGATCCAGCTAGGATCCCCTGCTCTCTTTCCCTCGACCCTCGCCCTTCATTGCTCCCAATCATGTCCAGGCTGTTCATGTAGATCTCATCCATTTCTCCGTGTCTTTCTTGGGGTCCCGTTTTCCAGGTAGCCTCACTGGTGATGTGAGTAGCAGTCCAGTCATCCTTGTTCCACATCTAGCATCTTCCTATGAGTGAGTACATACCATATTTGTTTTTCTGAGTCTGGGTTACCTCACTCAGGATGATTTTTTCTAGATCCATCCATTTGCCTGCAAACCTCATGATGTCATTGTTTTTCTCTGCTGAGTAGTATTCCATTATGTATATGTGCCACAATTTATTTATCCATTCTTCAGTTGAAGGGCATCTAGGTTGTTTCCAGGTTTTGGCTATTACAAACAATGCTGATATGAACATAGCTGAGCAAGTGCTCTTGTGGTATGATTGAGCATTCCTTGGGTATATGCCCAGGAGTGGTATAGCTGGATCTTAGGGGAGATTGATTCCCAATTTTCTAAGAAAGAGCCATATTGATTTCCAAAGTGGTTGTACAAGCTTGCATTCCCACCAGCAGTGGAGGAAAGTTCCCCTATTTCCACATCCTCTCCAGCATAAAGTGTCTTCAGTGTTTTTGATCTTAGCCATTCTGACAGGCATAAGGTGGTATCTCAGAGTTGTTTTGATTTGCATTTCCCTGATGATTAGGGATGTTGAACAATTCCTTAAATGTCTTTCAGCCATTTGAGTTCCTTCTGTTGAGAATTCTCTGTTTAGTTCTAAAGCCCATTTCTCAATTGGACTGTTGGTCGTTTTGATGTCAAATTTCTTGAGTTCCTTATATATTCTGGATATCAGTCCTCTGGCAGAAGTGGGGTTGGTGAAGACCTTTTCCCATTCTGTAGGCTGTCGCTTTGCCTTGTTGACCATATCCTTTGCTCTACAAAAGCTTCTCAGCTTCAAGAGGTCCCATTGATTGATTGTTTGTCTCAGTGTCTGTGCTACTGGTGTTATATTTAGGAAGTGATCTCCTATGCCAATGCGTTCAAGACTACTTCCTACTTTCTCTTCTAGCAGGTTCAGAGTAGCTGGATTTATGTTGAGGTCCTTGATCCACTTTGACTTAAGTTTTGTGCACGGTGACAGATATGGATCTATTTGCAGCCTTCTACATGTTGATATCCAGTTATGCCAGCACCATTTGTTGAAGATGCTTTCTTTTTTCCATTGTACACTTTTGGCTTCTTTGTCAAAAATTATATGTTCATAGGTGTGTGGGTTAATGTCAGGGTCTTCAATTCGATTCCATTGGTCCACATGTTGGTTTTATGCCAATACCAAGCTGTTTTTATTACTGTAGCTCTATAGTAGAGCTTGAAGTCAGGGATCATGATGCCTCCAGAGGTTGTTTTATTGTACAGGATTCTTTTGACTATCCTGGGTTTTTTGTTTTTCCATATGAAATTGAGTATTAGTCTTTCCAGGTCTGTGGAGAATTGTGTTGGTATTTTGATGGGGATTGCATTGAATCTGTAGATTGCTTTTGGTAAAATTGCCATTTTTACTATGTTGACCCTGCCTATCCATGAGCATGGGAGATCTTTCCATTTTCTGACATCTTCTTCAATTTCTTTTTTCAGGGACTTAAAGTTCTTGTCATATAGGTCTTTCACTTGCTTGGTTAGTGTTACCCCAAGGTATTTTATGTCATTTGTGGCTATTGTAAAGGGTGATGTATCTCTGATTTCCTTCTCAGCCTGTTTGTCAATTGTATATAGGAGGGCTACTGATTTTTTTGAGTTAATCTTGTATCCTGCTATGTTGTTGAAGGTGTTTATAAGCTGTATCAGTTCCTGGGTGGAATCTTTGGTGTCACTCAAGTATACTATCATGTCATCTGCAAATAGGGAAAGCTTGACTTCTTCCTTTCCAATTTGTATCCCCTTAATCTCCTTATGTTGTCTTATTGCTCTGGCTAGAACTTCAAGTACTATATTGAATAAGTATGGGGAGAGTGGACAGCCTTGCCTCATTCCTGATTTTAATGGAATTGCTTTGAGTTTCTCTTCATTTAATTTGATGTTGGCTGTTGGCTTGCTGTAAATTGCCTTCATTATGTTTAGGTATGTTCCCTGTATTCCTGATTGCTCCAAGACCTTTATCATGAAGGGGTGTTGGATTTTTTCAAATGCCTTCTCTGCATCTAGTGAGATGATCATGTGGTTTTTTTCTTTGAGTTTGTTTATAGGGTGTATTACATTGATGGACTTTCGTATGTTGAACCACCCTTGCATCCCTGGGATGAAGCCTACTTGATCATAGTGGATAATTGTTCTGATGAGTTCTTGGAGTCTGTTTGCCAGTATTTTATTGAGTATTTTTGCATCAATGTTCATGAGGGAGATCAGTCTGTAGTTCTCTTTCTTTGTTGCATCCTTGTTTGGTTTAGGAATCAGGGTAAATGTAGCCTCATAGAAGGAGTTTGGTAATGTTCCTTCTGTTTCTATTATGTGGAACAATTTAGAGAGTATTGGTATTAACTCTTCTTTGAAGATCTGGTAGAATTCTGTGCTGAAACTATCTGGTCCTGGGCTTTTTTTGGTTGGGAGACTTTTAATGACTGTTTCTATTTCCTTAGGGGTTATTGGACAATTTAAATAGTTTATCTGGTCTTGATTTAACTTAGGTATGTGGTACCTATCCAGAAAAATGTCCATTTCTTTTAGGTTTTCCAGTTTTGTGGAGTAGAGGTTTTTGAAATATGACCTTATAATTCTCTGGATTTCCTCAATGTCTGTTGATATGTCCCCCTTTTCATTTCTGATTTTGTTGATTTGGATTCTCTCTCTCTGTCTTTTGGTTAGTTTGGATAAGGGCTTGTCTATCTTGTTGATTTTCTCAAAGAACCAACTCTTTGTTTCATTAATTTTTTGTATTATTCTCTTAGTTTCTAATTTATTAATTTCACCTCTCACTTTGATAATTTCCTGGCGTCTATTCTTCCTGGGAGACTTTGCTTCTTCTTGTTCTAGAGCTTTCAAGTGTGCTGTTAAGTCACTAGTGTGAAATTTCTCCAATTCTTTATGTGGGCATTTAGTGCTATGAATTTCCCTCTTAGCACTGCTTACATAGTGTCCCATAAGTTTGGGTATGTGGTGTCTTCATTTTCATTGATCTCTAGGAAGTCTTTAATTTCTTTCTTTCTTTCTTCCTTAACCCATTGGTGATTCAGTTGAGCATTATTCAGTTTCCATGAGGTTGTAGGTTTTCTGTAGTTTTTGTTGTTGTTGAAATCTAACTTTAAACCATGGTGGTCTGATAGAGCACAGGAGGTTATCCCAATTGTTTTGTATCTGTTGAGATTTGCTTTGTGGCCAAGTATGTGGTCGATTTTAGAGAAAGTTCCATGGGGTGCTCAGAAGAAGGTATATTCTTTCTTGTTAGGATGGAATGTTCTGTAGATATCTATTAGGTCCAATTGGGTCATGACATCAGTTAAGTCCTTTATTTCTTTGTTAAGTTTCGATTTGGGAGATCTGTCCAGTGGTGAAAGTGGGGTGTTGAGATCTTCCACTATTAATGTGTGGGGTTTTATATGTGGTTTAAGCTTTAGTAATGTTTCTTTTACATATGTGGGTGCCCTTGTGTTTGGGCATAAATGTTCAGAATTGAAACTTCATCTTGGTGGATCATTCCTGTGATGAGGATGTAATACCGTTCTTGATCTCTTTTGATTGATTTTAGTTTGACGTCTCTTTTCCTGGATATCAGGATGGCTACACCTGCTTGTTTCTTAAGACCATTTGATTAGAAAGTCTTTTCCCAGCCTTTTATTCTTAGGTAGTGTCTGTCTTTGAATTTGAGATGTGTTTCTTGTATGCAGCAGAAAGATGGATCCTGCTTTCGTATCCATTCTGTAAGCCTATGTCTTTTTATAGGTGAATTAAGTCCGTTGATATTAACGACCAGTGATTGTTCATCCCTGTTATTTTTGGTGGTAGTGTGTGTGTACTTCTCTTCTTTGGGGTTTACTGTTGTGGCTTTATCTATTGCCTGTGTTTTCAAGTGTGTATCTGACTTCCTTCAGTTGGAATTTTCCTTCTAGTGCTTTCTGTAGGGCTGGGTTTGTGGATAGGTATTGTTTAAATCTGGCTTTGTCTTTGAATGTCTTGTTCCTTCCGTCTATGATGATTGAAAGTTTTGCTGGGTATATTAGTCTGGGCTGACATCCATGGTCTCTTAGTGTCTGCATTACATCTGTCCAGGTCCTTCTGGCTTTTAAAGTCTCCATTGAGAAATCGGGTCTTATTCTGATGGGTTTACCTTTATAGGTCACTTGACCTTTTTCCTTTGCTGCTCTTAATATTCTTTCTTTATTCTGTACATTTAGTTGTTTAATTATTATGTGTCGAGGGGACTTTTTTAGGGGGTCTAGTCTGTTTGGTGTTCTATAGGCTTCTTGTATCTTCATAGACATTTCCTTCTTTAAGTTTGGAAAGTTTTCTTCTATAATTTTGTTGAGTATATTTTCTGTGCCTTTGAGTTGGTATTCTTCACCTTCTTCTATCCCTATAATTTGTAGGTTTGGTCTTTTCATGGTGTCCCAAATTTCTTGGACATTTTGGTTCATGACTTTGTTGGCTTTAGTGTTTCCTTCCACTGATGAAACTATTTCTTCTACTGTATCTTCAATGCCAGAGATCCTCTCTTCCATCTCTTGCATTCTGTTGGTTATACTTGCATCTGAAGTTCCCGATCTTTTACTCAGGTTTTCTATTTCCAGCATTCCCTCTGTTTGTGTCTTCTTTATTTTTTCAATTTCCCTTTTCAGGTCTTGGACTTTTTTCTTTATTTGTTTCATTGCTTTTTCATCATTTTCTTTCAGTACTTTATTGTTTTCTTCCTGTACTTTATTGTTTTCTTCCAGGACTTTATTGTTTTCTTCCAGGACTTTATTATTTTCTTGCAGGACTTTATTGTTTTCTTCTAATTTGTTTGCCCTTTCCTCTAGTTGTTTACATCATTCTTCCAATTTTCTTGTCTTTTCCTCTACACAAGCCTCTAACTTCTTCATGATGTTACTCATAAGGCTACTTTCTTCTGCTTCTTCCAATTTTTGATGTTCAGGTCTAGATGTTGGAGGCGGGCTAGGTTCTGGTGATGCTGTATTGCTCTTCATTTTGTTGTATGTACTTCTGCCTTGACATCTGCCCATCTCCTTGTGGTTCCTTCTTGGTCTTATTAGTGTACTTGGTTCAGAAAGAGCTGACAGATTCAGGAAGTCTCTCTCTCTTGTCCAGATGGGAGTTCTCTTGTCCAAATGGGAACTCCGTGGCAGGATGGAAGCTCTTATCTGGACCGGAAGTCTCTGGTCCAGAAGGGAGGTCGGGAGCAGGATGGGAGCTGGGGGCCGGTCTTTAAGTCTCAGGAGGTGGCTGGGGTCTCGGGCAGATGAGCGTGGGGGTAGGCCATGAAGATTGCAGGGGCTGTCAGGGGGGGCTTGGAAAAGGGGATCCCTCCCGGTGGGGCTAGAAGGGGACCTGCCCGGTGGCCAGAACCTGGGGTCAAGTTGGGCAGGTCTTCCCAGAGTGGCTGGTGCCCAGGGATGGGGTCTGGGTTGGGCCCGGATACTCACCTCTGGTCCAGAAGGGAAGTTGGGGGCAGGACGGGAGCTGGGAGACACTCTCTAAGTCTCAGGAAGTGGCTGGGGTCTCGGGCAGATCGGCGTGGGGGCAGGGTGCGGAGATTGCAGGGGCTGCCAGGGGGCTTGGAAAAGGGGATCCCTCCCGGTGGGGCTAGAAGGGGACCTGCCTGGTGGCCAGAACCTGGGGCCAAGTTGGGCAGGTCTTCCCGGAGTGGCTGGTGCCCAGGGATGGGGTCCGGGTTGGCAAAACCTGATGTATCTTAATCTGGAACAAATCCATAGCCTCTGGCTTTCTGTGGAAACAAAAGCAGAACCTCTTTTCCAAAGTAACATATCTTTACATCCAAATTTTGAAGTCAAGGTACCTTTAAAATTTACATTTTGGCATAACTGAACAGCTTTTACAATCAAATGTTTTTCTTTAGTTACGAATATTAAAGACAACATAATCCAGATTTTATGTGTGATAGCCATCTTTATCTGGCTTATTATCTTTACTGTTTTTTTTAAACACTTTATTTTTAGATACAGTATATATTTTTTATCTTTTAAGCCTACGTACATTTTTACATGCATTATAATCTATTTCATCTGAATCAGTCTTATAGCGAACGTATTGCTTTAAACTGTAGCCTTCTAAGCCTGAAATGGCGCTGTGGCTGCTGGCTCCGCCCCCTTCAGCTTTTCAACATGGCGGTGGTACCTTTTTTCCTGCTCTGGAGGTCATCAAGTCTCAGAAATAGTAGGTCTACGCTTTTATCAAAGCAGCGTGTAGCCCAGAAACCTTTTTTTTTTTTTTAAAAAACACTAGTAAAGACTAAATCTACCACACAGCCTAATGTGCCTCTGGCAGACGCCTCATTTTTGCCATACTGCCGGTCAAACGTACACACCAGGAACCTGCCAGTGTTCAAACCTGCATTTTTCGGCATCTAGCTGCTTGTATGAGACAAGAAGCAGGAACCTGGTTTTGGCTCTGTTTAGAATTGGTTATTAAATATTTTTAGGTTTAAGGTGGAAACTCGAGCCTTGGGCGCCATTTGTTGCTGGAGGGCTTCTCTCCAGGTTCTACCAAGCCCCGCAGTCCCACAATCCATGCATAAAAAAATCACTCAGATGCTTATATCACTTATAAACTGTATGGCCATGGCAGGCTTCTTGCTAACTGTTCTTATATCTTGAATTAACCCATTTCTATAAATCTATACCTTGCCATGTGGCTGGTGGCTTACTGGTGTCTTTACATGCTGCTTGTCCTGGCGGTGGCTGCAGTGTCTCTCCCTCCTTCTTCCTGTCTCCCCAATTCTCCTCTCTCCTTGTCCCACCTATACTTCCTGTCTGGTCACTGGCCATCAGTGTTTTATTTATATAGAGAGATATCCACAGCACCTTTAAGTCACCTTTTCTTAGGTATTTTGTCACAGAGACAGTATACTTACCTGATATAGTATTATGTAAGTCATTATTATTTGACTATAAACCGTTAAAGATGTTTTAAAATTGTCTGGTATTGACTACATTTTGTCTCTCTATAGATATAAATTTCCATTCGATATTTTTCTTTACCTCCAACTCTCTTAGACTTTCTTGTACTCTTAGGGCTCAGGACTATGGATTATTTCAGACTTTGCTTCTTAAGAATACCATGTTATTGATTTACTTTTGAAGAATGTTGTATCTTTTACTTGATATAGAATTCTTGATTGATTTATCCAGTCATTGTTGAGATGATCAACTTCTGGCTTCCACTATTTCTGATGAGATGCTATATATGATCCTTATTGCTTCCAGAAATAATTTTGCTTCCTCTGACTCCTTTCTAGTTTTTTTTTTTTTTATTTATCTTCCATTTATAGACGTTTACCTATGGTGAGTTTTGAGACTATAATTACAACATTTCCATTAGTACTTTTTCTTCAAGACCTAGACTGGCATACAGATGGATCTTAGATCTAATGTAGGAAAACAAATAAGGGAGAGGACAGATGACTTAGCAGAAGATGCTCAAGTTTCATTCAGGAACCAAATCTCCACAAGCCACTTGACAGCTGTATGATTCTTGTAGAATATTTAACCCTTTCAAGCACATTTTTCTTATCTAATAATAAAGAAGAATGTGTCTTCCCTGTGGTATTTAAAGTCATGAAATTAAGTACCAATACAGGAAAGAAGATAACTTTGTTTGTAAGCAGTGATATAAAAAAGGGAGGAACATGCTAGTGGACTCTGAACCAGTCAGGGCAATGATATGTAGTGAATATTGACAATTAATGTCTGGGTGACATAGTTCAATGTCTAGTAAGGTGGCTGGTGGGCTGCACTGATCATAACATGCCTCCTGAATCTTATTCAAAATAAAAAAAATAGGAACAAAATAAAAGTTTTATTTGGAAGCCTTCAAATGTCCCCAGAGGAAAAGTTTCACATTTGGTGATAATGGATGATTTGTGTGGGAAAGACAAAATGGATATGAGTACTGTTGGGTAGTATTTGAAGGACTGTCCTATCAACAGGGAGGAGAGTTGATGTGACTTTGAGAAGGAATGTTAGAATACTTGTTTTCATGTACATTTTTTGCCTTAATGTAGAGAAAAAAAATCACTCATGGAAGTAGCCTTATGAAGAAAAGCCTTTTTTTGCTGCCTAAGCATTCAGGTGGCTTGTTGAATGACCATTTGTAGAGGAAATTAGAGCAGAGCTTCTATAGGGGAGGGAAGTTGAGTCAAGCAACCTTCACAATCAAGTTCCTGTGATTTTGTGACTCAGATTGAAATCCACTAAATAATACCAGACGGTAACTGCTGAGGGCCAATTACTACTTACCCTGGGAAGAGTTCCTAGAAGACAATAAGAATAATTAGAAAAAGATGGACTCATTTGGATATTTGGAACATAATGTGCCGCTGGCAGATGCCTCATTACCGCCATACTGCCGGTCAAAGGCAAACACCAGGAACCCGCCAGTAGTTCAAACCTGAGTTTTGCAGCGTCTAGCTGCCCGTATGAGACAAGAAGCAGGAACTTGGTTTTGGCTCTGTTTAGAATTGGTTATTAAATATTCTCAGGTTTAAGGTGGAAACTCGAGTCGTTGGGCGCCATTTATTGCTGGAGGGCTTCTCTCCAGGTTCCACCAAGCCCCGCAGTCCCACAATCTAGGTATAAAATAATCACTCAGATGCTTACATTACTTATAAACTGTATGGCCATGGCAGGCTTCTTGCTAACTGTTCTTATATCTTAAATTAACCCATTTCTAAAATCGATATCTTGCCATGTGGCTGGTGGCTTACTGGCAGTCTTTACATGCTGCTTGTCCTGGAGGTGGCTGTGGTGTCTCTCCCTCCTTCTTCCTGTTTCCCCAATTCTCCTCTCTCCTTGTCTGGCCTATACTTCCTGTCTGGTCACTGACCATCAGTGTTTTATTTATATAGAGAGATATCCACAGCAGAAAAACATGGGATGGAATGAAACCATTAATATCCAGAATTATGACTGAAAGACATTTATTAATTCCTGTCATTTTTTGTTGACATTTGTAGTGTTTGGTGCTTTCCTATTTATTCCTCTCTTGCTTAACTATTCTTCAAATTTGAGTTGTTCTTTTTCTTAGGGACTCATGGAAGTGCTAGTATCTTTTTTTAACCACTATTTTTTCTTTTTAAGTCTGATAGATCCTTCAATTGTCTTCTCTAGATATGGTCTAGTGGTTATGAATTCCTTTGGCCTTTTTTATCATCGAGTTTTTCTTTCTCCTTTATGACAGATGGCTGTGCTATGTCTGTATTGAAAATTATTGAATTTCAGAACTTAAAACATATCATTTCATGCTCTCCTGACTTTTAAAGTTACTGCTAAGAAATCTGCTGTTATTCAAGTGGGCCTGACTGTGCATGTGACTTGGTGCTCCTCTCTTGCCACTTTTAATATACTTTCTTTGTTTTATATTTTTAGTATATATTGTAAGGTGATGAGGAGAGGTTCCTTTCAGGTCTTGTCTGTTTTATATTCTAAATGAGTCATGTATTTGGATTGGTATCTTTCCCCCTAATTTTGAGAAATTTTGTTCTATGATTTTTCAAAACATTTTCTATGTCTTTAGAATTTCTTCTTTTCCTTCTATTCACTACTCTTAGATCTGATATTTTCATAATATTTCAAATGTCTTGAAAGTCTTGCTCATATCTTGATAATATTTTTATCTTTTTCTTTATTAAAATGTTCCAACCTCAACCTTGTCTTCAATTTCAGATATGTTGTTCTCTCCTTGGCTCATTATATTCGTATAGCCTCCATGGAATTTTAATTTGACTTACTTGTATTTTTCACTTCCAGAATTTTAGATTTCTTTTATCATTTATTTATTTTCTTCATATCTTTATTTTATTTCATTTCATATTCTGAATTGATCACTTCTTTCATTTAGCTGTGTTTTTTTTTGTGTATTCACTTGGAATTCATGCAGAAGTTTATTCTTTTAAGCAGAGATTGGAAGGGAAAGGGTAAAGGGAAGGAATATTGGGAGGGGCAGCCAAAATTAAGGGCAGCCACTTGAGGGGGTTGTATAGAAACTTAATACAGTAGAAGCTTCCTATGATGTATACATATATGAAGGCAATCTAAATGAGGTGCCCAGTTAATGATAGAGATAGAGTCATAACTGAATATCTCTTATCACCAAATGAAGCTTTCAGTACTGGGAATGGGTTACATCTAATCAAGTTCTTGGCCAAACAGGTTCCATAGGGACCTCCTAACCACCTAGGCTTTTGCCAAGGTTGCTTTCTACAAGCTCATGGCAAGGCCCCATTGTTGAAGACAGTACCTACACAATTCATTGAACATGGAGAAGGTAACCTAGTACCTACTTAGGGCCTTCACCTCTGCAGACTAGTGATCATGGTGCTGGAAGGTACATTGCACACTACCAAAGAAGAAAGATAAAATCAACTGTCTTAGGGTTTCTGTTGCTGTGAAGACACACCATGACCATGTAAATTAAAGTAAAACATTTAATTGGAGTGGATTACAGTTCAGAGGTTTAGTCAGTCCATTATCATCATGGTGGAACATGAAGGAGGACAGGCAGACATGGTGCTAGAGAAGGAGCTGAGAGTTCTACATCTTGATTCGCAGGCAGCCAAAGGAATCTGCATACTGGGCATAGCTTGAGAATATGAGACATCAAAGCCTGCCCCCACAGTGATACACTTTCTCCAACAAGGCCACACCTCCGAGTAGTGCTGCTCCCTATGGGCCAAGCATTTAAACACATGAGTCTATGGGGGCCATACCTGTTCACACTAACACACTAACCCAGCTACAATGGTGACCTGCCTGTAAGATACACAAGTGCAATGGTGGCACAGAGCTTATGGGAGCCAACAAACACTACCTGATTTGACTTAAGATCCACTCCATGGGACGGGATCCATATTCAACACTGCTTGGATGACAAAGAACTTAAGACTAGATAATCCAGGGACCTAGGGGAAAAACCAAATACTACTGTTCTGCTAACAGAACATACCAATGAAATGACTCCTAATGACATCCTCCTATATGCACAGATCCATGCCTTGCTCAGCCATTATCAGGGAAGCCTTCTCCTGCAGCAGATGGGAACAAAAACATATACACATAGTTAGATAATATTCAGAGAGTGAGAAATTTGGAACACCCAGCCCTAGATGGGGCATCTCCCTAAAATCTCCCCCTTCAGGGCTCAGGGAACTCTCTGGAAGAGGAGGCAGAAAGAGTATATGCACCAGTGGGAATGGAGGAATAAAGGCTTTCTAGACACAACAGGGCTGGAACACCCATGAACCCACAGAAACTGAGGCAGTATCTGCAGGGCCTGCACAGGTCTGCATCAGAGGAGGTCCTAGAGCTGAGAGAAGGGACACATGCCCCCATCCCTCACTCAGAAGCCATCTCTAATTGGCAGCCACATGCAAATGAAAAATCAGTTCTCTCCAACAAAGTCTCATTTGGGAAACAAACCACTCTTAGGGAGTCCCCATGCCCAGCAGTAGATGGCCAACACAAAATGAATCTAACAGCTTGATTACAGGTTCTTTGTCTCATAATATTAAGGCAGGGCATTACTTTTTCTCTCCTCTTTCACTTATCTTATAGGTCCTTTACATATATATTATGGTTTCTGGTTTTGTGTCTTTTTTTTTTTATTCCTGTGTGTGCAAATCAGTGTGTCTCTGCATCTATATGTGTTTTTTTTTTTTTGCCTTTTCTTTGGCTCTTTTTCTTGTTTGGATGTTTTGTCCTATTCCAAATTGTTTGTATCTTATTTTTTTTATCATTATTCCTCAGACGCCTTAGTTTCCCTTTTTATTTTATTTTTTAATTTAATTTAATTTAATTTTACAATACAATTCAGTTCTACATATCAGCCATGGATTCCCTTGTTCTCCCCACTCCCGCCTCCCTTCCCTTCCCTCTGGCTCACCCCCCATTCCCACCTCCTCCAGGGCAAAGCCTCCCCCGAGGACTGAGATCAACCTGGTAGACTCAGTCCAGGCAGGTCCAGTCCCCTCCTCCCAGGCCGAGCCAAGCATCCCTACATAAGCCCCAGGTTTCAAACAGCCAACTCATGAAATGAGCACAGGACCTGGTACCACTGCCTAGATGCCTCCCAAACAGATCAAGCCAATCAACTGTCTCACCCATTCAGAGGGCCTGATCCAGTTGGGGGCCTCTCAGCCATTGGTTCATAGTTCATGTGTTTCCATTCCTTTGGCTATTTGTCCCTGTGCTTTATCCAACCTTGGTCTCAACAATTCTCACTCATATAAACCCTCCTCTTTCTGGCTAATTGGACTCCTGGAGCTCCACCCAGGGCCTAGCCATGGATCTCTGCGTCCAGATCCCTCAGTCATTGGATGGGGTTTCTAGCATGACAATTAGGGTGTTTGGTCATACCATCACCAGAGTAGATCAGTTTGGGCTGTCTCTCGACCATTGCCAGCAGTCTTTTGTGGGGATATCTTTGTGGATTTCTGTGGGCCTCTCTAGCACTTTGCTTCTTCCTATTCTCTTGTGGTCTTCATTTACCATGGTCTCCTATTCCTTGTTCTCCCTCTCTGTTCTTGATCCAGCTGGGGTCTCCCACTCTCTTTCCCTTGACCCTCGCCCTTCATTGCTCCCACTCATGTCGTGGTTGTTCATGTAGATCTCAGCCATTTCTCCGTCATTGGGCGATCCTCATGTCTTTCTTGGGGTCCTGCCATCCAGGTAGCCTCCCTGGTGATGTGAGTAGCAGTCCAGTCATCCTTGTTCCACACCTAGTATCCTCCTATGAGTGTGTACATACCATGTTTGTCTTTCTGAGTCTGGGTTACCTCACTCAGGATGATTTTTTCTAGAGCCATCCATTTGCCTGCAAACCTCATGATGTCATTGTTTTTCTCTGCTGAGTAGTATTCCATTGTGTATATGTACCACATTTTATTTATCCATTCTTCAGTTGAAGGGCATCTAAGCTGTTTCCAGGTTTTGGCTATTACAAACAATGCTCATATGAACATAGCTGAGCAAGTGCTCTTGTGGCATGATTGAGCATTCCTTGGGTATATGCCCAAGAGTGGTATAGCTGGATCTTGGGGGAGATTGATTCCCAATTTTCTAAGAAAGTGCCATATTGATTTCCAAAGTGGTTGTACAAGCTTGCATTCCCACCAGCAATGGAGGAGAGTTCCCCTAGCTCCACATCCTCTCCAGCATAAGGTGTCTTCAGTGTTTTTGATCTTAGCCGTTCTGACAGGAATAAGGTGGTATCTCAGAGTTGTTTTGATTTGCATTTCCCTGATGATTAGGGATGTTGAGCAATTCCTTAAATGTCTTTCAGCCATTTGAGTTTCCTCTGTTGAGAATTCTGTTTAGTTATATAGCCCATTTCTTAATTGGACTGTTGGGCATTTTGATGTCTAATTTCTTGAGTTCTTTATATATTCTGGATATCAGTCCTCTGTCAGATGTGAGGTTGGTGAAGACCTTTTCCCATTCTGTAGGCTGTCGCTTTGCCTTGTTGACCATATCCTTTGCTCTACAAAAGCTTCTCAGTTTCAAGAGATCCCATTGATTGTTTCTCTCAGTGTCTGTGCTACTGGTGTTATATTTAGGAAGTGATCTCCTATGCCAATGTGTTCAAGACTACTTCCTACTTTCTCTTCTAGCAGGTTCAGAGTAGCTGGATTTATGTTGAGGTCCTTGATCCACTTGGACATAAATTTTGTGCACAGTGATAGATATGAATCTCTTTGCAGCCTTCTACATGTTGATATCCAGTTATGCCAGCACCATTTGTTGAAGATGCTTTCTTTTTTCCACTGTACACTTTTGGCTTCTTTGTCAAAAATTATATGTTCATAAGTTTGTGGATTAATGTCAGCATCTTCAATTCCATTCCATTGGTCTACATGTCGGTTTTTATGCCAGTACTAAGCTGTTTTTATTACTGTAGCTCTATAGTAGAGCTTGAAGTCAGGGATCATGATGCCTCCAGAGGTTGTTTTATTGTACAGGATTCTTTTGGCTATCCTGGGTTTTTTGTTTTTTTATATGAAGTTGAGTATTAGTCTTTCCAGGTCTGTGAAGAATTGTGTTGGTATATTGATGGGGATTGCATTGAATCTGTAGATTGCTTTTGGTAAAATTGCCATTTTTACTATGTTAGTCCTGCCTATCCATGAGCATGGGAGATCTTTCCATTTTCTGATATCTTCTTCAATTTCTTTTTTCAGGGACTTAAAGTTCTTGTCATATAGGTCCTTCACTTGCTTGGTTAGTGTTACCCCAAGGTATTTTGTGTAATTTGTGGCTATTGTAAAGGGTGATGTATCTCTGATTTTCTTCTCAGCCTGTTTGTCAATTTTATATAAGAGGGCTACTGATTTTTTTGAGTTGATCTTGTATCCTACTATGTTGCTGAAGGTGTTTATAAGCTGTATCAGTTCATTGGTGGACTCTTTGGGGTCACTCAAGTATATTATCATGTTATCTGCAAATAGGGAAAGCTTGACTTCTTCCTTTCTAATTTTTATCCCCTTAATCTCCTTATGTTGTCTTATTGCTCTGGCTAGAACTTCAAGTACTATATTGAGTAAGTATGAGGAGAGCGGACAGCCTTGTCTCATTCCTGATTTTAGAGGAATTGCTTTGAGTTTTTCTCCATTTAATTTGATGTTGGCTGTTGGCTTGCTGTAAATTGCCTTTATTATGTTTAGGTATGTTCCCTGTATTCCTGATTGCTCCAAGACCTTTATCATGAAGGGGTGTTGGATTTTTTCAAATGCCTTCTCTGCATCTAGTGAGATGATCATGTGTTTTTTTTTTTTTGAGTTTGTTTATATGGTGTATTACATTGATGTAATTTCGTATGTTGAACCACCCTTGCATCCCTGGGATGAAGCCTACTTGATCATGGTGTTTGTTTTGATGTGTTCTTGGAGTCTGTTTGCCAGTATTTTATTGAGTATTTTTGCACCAATGTTCATGAGGGAGATTGGTTTGTAGTTCTCTTTCTTTATTGTATTCTTGTTTAGTTTAGGAATCAAGGTAATTGTAGCCTCATAGAAGGAGTTTGGTAATCTTCCTTCTGTTTCTATTATGTGGAACAATTTAAAGAGTATTAGTATTAACTCTTCTTTGAAGATCTGGTAGAATTCTGCACTGAAACCATCTGGTCCTGGGCTTTTTTTGGTTGGGAGACTTTTAATGACTGTTTCTATTTCCTTAGGGGTTATTGGACTATTTAAATAGTTTATCTGGTCTTGATTTAACTTAGGTATGTGGTACCTATCCAGAAAATTATCCATTTCTTTTAGATTTTCCAGTTTTGTAGAGTAGAGGTTTTTGAAGTATGACCTGATGATTCTCTGGATTTCTTCAATGTCTGTTGTTATGTCCCCCTTTTCATTTCTGATTTTGTTGATTTGAATACCCTCTCTCTGTCTTTTGGTTAGTTTGGATAAGGGCTTGTCTATCTTGTTGATTTTCTCAAAGAACCAACTCTTTGTTTCATTAATTTTTTGTATTATTCTCTTTGTTTCTATTTTATTGATTTCAGCTCTCACTTTGATAATTTCCTGGCATCTATTCTTCCTGGGAGACTTTGCTTCTTCTTGTTCTAGAGCTTTCAGGTGTGCTGTTAAGTCACTAGTGTGAGATTTCTCCAACTTCTTTATGTGGGTATTTAGTGCTATGAATTTCCCTCTTAGCACTGCTTTCATAGTGTCCCATAAGTTTGGTGTCTTCATTTTTGTTGATCTCTAGGAAGTCATTAATTTCTTTCTTTATTTCTTCCTTGATCCATTGGTGATTCAGTGGAGCATTATTCTGTTTCCACGAGATTGTAGGTTTTCTGTAGTTTTTGTTGTTGTTGAAATCTAACTTTAAACCATGGTGGTCTGATAGAACACAGGAGGTTATCCCAATTGTTTTGTATCTGTTGAGATTTGCTTTGTGGCCAAGTATGTGGTCGATTTTAGATAAGGTTCCATGGGGTGCTGAGAAGAAGGTATATTCTTTTTTGTTAGGATGGAATGTTCTATAGGTATCGATTAAGTCCATTTGAATCATGACATCAGTTAAGTCTTTTATTTCTCTGTTAAATTTCGATTTGGGAGATCTGTCCAGTGGTGAAAGTGGGGTGTTGAGGCCTCCCACTGTTAATTTGTAGGGTTTTATATGTGGTTTAAGCTTTAGTAATGTTTCTTTTACATATGTGGGTGCCCTTGTGTTTTGGCATAAATGTTCAGAATTGAAACTTCATCTTGGTGGATCTTTCCTGTGATGAGTATGTAATGCCCTTCTTGATCTCTTTTGATTGATTTTAGTTTGAAGTCTGTTTTGCTGGATATCAGGATGGCTATACCCACTTGTTTCTTAAGACTGTTTGATTGGGAAGTCTTTTCCCAGCCTTTTATTCTTAGGTAGTGTCTATCTTTGAATTTGAGGTGTGTTTCTTGTATGCAGCAGAAAGATGGGTCCTGCTTCTGTATCCATTCTGTAAGCCTGTGTCTTTTTATAGGTGAATTAAATCCATTGATATTAAGGGATATTAATGACCAGTGATTGTTCATTCCTGTTATTTTTTGGTGGTAGTGTGTGTGTACTTTCCTTCTTTGGGGTTTACTGCTGTGTTTATTGCCTGTGTTTTCAAGGGTGTATCTGACTTCCTTAGGTTGGAGTTTTCCTTCTAGTGCTTTCTGTAGGGCTGGGTTTGTGGATAAATATTGTTTAAATCTGGCTTTGTCTTGGAATGACTTGTTCACTTTGTTCCTTCTGTTTCTATTCTGTGGAACAATTTGAGGAGTATTGGTATTAACTCCTCTTTGAGGGCTGGAGAGATGGGTCAGAGGTTAAGAGCACTGACTGCTCTTCCAGAGGTCCTGAGTTCAATTCCCAGCACCTACATGGTGGCTCACAACCATCTGTAATGAGATCTGGTGCCCTCTTCTGACCTGTAGTTATACATGCTGTATACAAAATAAATAAATCTTAAAAAAAAAAAAAGCCGGGCAGTGGTAGTGCACACCTTTAATCCCAGCACTCGGGAGGCAGAGGCAGGCAGATCTTTGTGAGTCCAAGGCAAACCTTGTCTCCAAGGCGAGTTCCAGGAAAGGTGCAAAGCTACACAGAGAAACCCTGTCTCAAAAAACAAAAAACAAAAAACAAAAACAAAAACTAACTAACTAAATAAATAAATAAATTCTGGTAGAATTCTGTGCTGAAACTATCTAGCCCTGGGCTTTTTTTTTTGAGGGGGGGACTTTTAATGACTGCTTCTATTTCCTTAAGGGTAATATGTCTATTTAAATAGTTTATTTGTTCTTGATTTAATTTTGGTATGTGGTACCTATCCAGAAAATTGTTCATTTCTTTTAGATTTTCCAATTTTCTGGTGTATAGATTTTTGAAGTATGATCTAATGATTCTCTGGATTTCCTCAATGTCGGTTGTTGTATCTCCATTTTCATTTCTGATTTTGTTAATGTGGATATTCTTTCTCTGTCTTTTGGTAAGTTTTGACAAGGGTTTGTCTATCTTGTTGATTTTCTTGAAGAACCAATTCTTTTGACCAATTTTAGTTTGAAGTCTATTTTGTTAGATATTAGGATAGCTACACCAGCTTCTTTATTAGGTATATATGATTGAAAACTATTTTCCCATTCCTTTACTCCGAGGTAACATCTGTCTTTGAAGTTGAGGTGTGTTCCTTGTGTGTAGCAGGATGGGTCATGTTTTCATACCCATCTGTTAGCCTGTGTCTTTTTCATAGGCAAATTGAATCCATTCATATTAAGGGATATTAATGATCAGTGCTTGTTAATTCCTGTTTTTTTTTTTGGTTTTGTTGTAGGTGTTGGTAGTGTATGTGTGTTTCCTTTCTTTGAGATTTGCTGGTGTGAAATTATCTATTGCCTGTGTTTTCATGGTATAACTAACTTCCTTGGATTGGACTTTTCCTTCTAGTACTTTCTGTAGGGCTAGATTTATGGATAGGTGTTGTTTAAATCTGATTTTATCATAAAATATCTTGTTTTCTTCATCTACGGTGAATGAAAGTTTTGCTGGGTATATTACTCTAGGATGGCATCTGTGGTCTTTCAGTGTCTGCATAACATCTGTCCAGGAAGCTGGGTATTACTCTGATAGGTCTGCTTTTGTATGTTACTTTGCCTTTTTCCTTTGTAGCTCTTAATATTCTTTCTTTATTGTGTATGTTTAGTGGTTTGATTATTATGTGGTGAGGGGACTTTTTTTTGGTCCAGTCTATTTGGTATTCTGTAAGCTTCTTATATCTTCATAAGCATGATCTTCTTTAGGTTGGGAAAGTTTTCTTCTATGATTTTGTTGGATATATTTTCTGTGCCTTTGAGCTGGAAATCTTCTCCTTCTATCCTTCTTATTTTTAAATTTAGTCTTTTCATGGTGTCCAAGATTTCTTGAATGTTTTGTGTTAAGACTTTGTTGGATTTAGTGTTTTCTTTGACCAATGAATCTATTTCCTCTATCATATCTCCAATGCCTGAGATTCTCCCTTCCATCTCTTGCATTCTGTTGGTTATACATGCATCTGTAGTTCTTGTTTATTTACCAAGTTTTCCATTGCCAGAATTTTCTGTTTGTATTTTCTTTATTGCTTCTATTTCAATTTTCAAGTCTTGAACTGTTTCCTTCACCTGTATGATTTTTTTCTTGGCTTTCTTTAGGGGATTTATTGATTTCTTCCACTTTTTTGTTTGTCTTTTCTTTGATTTCTTTAAGGGAATTTTTCATTTCCTCTTTAAGAGCTCTTGTCATCTTTATAAAGTTGTTTTTAAGGTTTTTCTTCTGCTTCATCTGTGTTGTGGTGTTCAGGTCTTCTTGTTATAGAACCATTAGGTTCTGGTGGTGCCATGTTGCTCTTTATGTTGTTGAATGTATTCTTACACTGTCATCTACCCATTGGGTTTGGGGTAATTATTAATTAATATTAATTATAACTGCTTGGCCATTAGCTCAGGCTTATTACTGACTAGCTCTTACACTTAAATTAAGATAATTCTTATCTATGTTTAGCCATCTGGCTTGGTTCCTTTCTTCAGTTCTGCCTTCACAACTTGCTTCTTCTGTGTCTGTTTAGCAACTCCTGATTCTGCTCTTCCTCTTCCCAGTATTCCTTTAGTCTGCTCACTCCTCCTATACTTTCTGCCTGACTACTGGCCAATCAGTGTTTTATTAAATCAGTGTACAACAGCATTATCCCACAGCAAGGGGGAAGTGTTGTAGAATATTATTTTTAAGATGTGTTACATTTGTTTATGTTGTGGAACATTTGTTTAATGATGCAAAGATGTGTTTGGAGAAATCTGGGAGGAAAAGAAGAAAGAGCAAGAGAACAATGAGTCCAGGACTTCAGGGGCCAGCCATCCAGCCACATAGCCAGCATGGAGTAAAGAGTGAAAGTAAGATATATAGCAGTAAGAGAAAGGAAAAGCCCAGAGGCAAAAGGTTGATGGAATAATTTAACTTAAGGAAAGCTAGCTAGAAATAAGCCAAGCTAAGGCAAGGCATTTTTAAGAGTAATGACGTGTAAGCTTCCATGTGTGATTTATTTGAGAGCTGGGTGGTGGACCCCCCCCAAAAAAAGAGCAAAACCAACCAATAACAGTTTATGAGATTAGTGACAATAGAGCAGTCCCTTAATTTTGGTTTTCTTCTGTTCTATACCAGGTGGCTCTTCTGACATGCGACAGAGATCTTGAATTTTCCTTTAACACATATACATGGGTTTAGAGAAGGAGAGGGCCACACTCCAACTCCAGTGCCAGCCTTGAATTTTACCTGAATCGGGACCACAGAAAGACCCTTAGCCTCTTATGTATGTGCAGAGCAGCAAAACAAGCATTTGGAAGATCTGTGAAATTCTACCATGTTGGAGGTGTGCTATACAACATTAGGCAAATTTATTTTTTTTCTTGGGACATTTCCTCTTGATGATTTGTCCTTCTTCAGATGTTTCATTAGTCCAGTGGTCTTTAGCTTCCTTATTTGGATGCTTTTATGCTCCCAGAAAGTCAAAGACAAAATTCTGCCCCAACATTAACTTTGGCAAGTTCAGTTTTTGGCAGGTTATATATTTGTTAAGGCAAAATGTCTTTTTGGCAACAGAAAAAGAATTATCTTTTAATTAAAAAAATTTTCATACCTGATCAAATGAAAGGCATTTGTTAGTCCTATAAGTTAGTTTGGATTGAATGACCAAACTGATGAACTAGCACCTCTCCTTAATCATGAATTCTCTCCTGTTAGAATCTAATCTTTATCATTCTTGATGGTATCCATAATGTTAATTCTACTGTGGAAACAAAAGCAAAACCTCTTCCCCAATGCAACACATATTCTGGTTTCCATTTGGAGGTAGAGGTCAACATATCTTTAAAATATACAGGCTGATTTAATTCAGCAGGTTTTTTTTCTATTATCCAGTGGAAGGTCCTCCTACAGGGAATGTTAAACAGCCCTACCTTGTGCCAATACTTTGTGCAAAAACCGTTGGAGATAATTCGTGTAAAGTTTCCACAATTCATAATTTATCACTATATGGATGATATCCTATTAGCTGATCCAAAGTTAGACACATTAGAAAGCATGTTTGAAGAAGTAAAAAAAGTTTTGCCTCACTGGGACTGCAAATTGCTTCTGAAAAAATACAAAGAGGAGATTCTATTAATTACTTAGGATATAAGATAGAACTACAAAAAATTAGACCCCAAAAGGTACAACTAAGGAGAGATCGATTGAAGACTCTTAATGATTTTCAAAAGTTGTTAGGAAGCATTTCCAACTTACTGGGTATCATGGGAATACCCAAAGATGGACTACAAAATTTGGCTAATACTCTAGAAGGGGACAAAGAGTTAAATATTCCAAAAGAATTATCAACTGAAGCTGAGAAGGAATTGGTTCTAGTAGAAAAGACAATTGGAGAAGCACATGTGGATCGTGTGGATCCAGAACTTAAATGCATTCTTGTCATATTCCCCTCCAGACACTCCCCCACAGGTATTTTGATGCAGAGGGAAGATATTATATTGGAATGGATATTCCTACCACGTAAACCAAATAAGAAATTAAAGACTTATATAGAAAAGATCTCTGATTTGATTCAAAAAGGTAAATTAAGACTTTGCCAGTTGACAGGAATGGACCCAGCAGAAATTGTAGTACCTTTAACTAATGAAGAAATTTCATCACTATGGAAAGATAATGAATACTGGCAGAGAGCCTGCAGTAACTTTTAGGGAGAGATTAACAACCACTATCCCCAAAAGCAAGAGAATAGAATTCATAAAGAAGACTGAATGGGTCCTTCCTCACATTGTACGACAAAAGCCAATTTCTGGAGTCCTCACATTCTATATTGATGCAAATAAATCAGGGAAAGCAGGATATAAATCAGGAGACTTAAGTAAAGTGATACAAAGTCCATACAGCTCTGTACAAAAGTAGAACTGTATGCCATTCTTATGGTACTGATGGACTTCACAGAACCCCTCAATATAGTCACTGACTCTCAATATGCAGAGAGAGTTGTTTTACATTTTGAAACTGCTGAATTTATTCCTGATAACACAGAATTAACTTCATTATTCATACAATTGCAGGAAATCATCAGAAAAAGGGAACATCCTATATATATAAAATACATATCAGATCCCATACAGATCTGCCAGGACCTCTAGCACAAGGCAATGATGAGATTGATCAGTTACTAATAGGTAATGTGCTAGAAGCCTCAGAATTTCATAAGAAATACAATGTAAATAGCAAAGGTTTGAAGAAGAATTTATCCATCACTTGGCAACAAGCTAAGGATATTGTGAAAAAATGTCCTACTTGTTCTGTCTATAGCCAAACTCCACTACCTGCAGGGAGCAATCCAAAAGGTATACAAAGAAATGAAATTTGGCAAATGGATGTGTTTCATTTCGCAGAATTTGTAAGATTAAAGTATGTACACCATATTATTGACATCTATTCAGGATTTCAGTGGGCAACTCCTATGAGTTCTGAAAAAGCTGATTCTGTGATTACACACCTATTATAAATTATGGCCATCATGGGAATACCTGTACAAATTAAGACAGACAATGCCCCAGCATATGTCTCCAATAAAATGAGACAGTTCTTTGCTTTTATTACAATATAAAGCATGTTACAGGTATACCACACAATCCCACAGGCCAAGCAGTCATAGAAGGAGCCAATTGAACTTTAAAGGATATGCTAAATAAATAGAAACAGGTAACAATGACTCCTAGAAATAGATTGCTTAGTGCTTTATTAACCTTAAATTTTCTCAATGCTGATGAGAAAGGAACAACAGCTGTGGAGAGACATTGGACAACAGACAAAACTCCTGAGCTAAACCAACCGGTTTATTTCAAGGATGTGCTGACCTCAGAATGAAAACCTGGATATGTTCTATGTTGGGGAAGAGGTTTTGCTTTTGTTTCTGCAGGAGAAGAAAAGCTATGGATACCAACAAAATTAATAAAAATTCGATTCGAACAGGAGAAACCCACTGATGAGAAGAAGGAAAAGATCATCCACCAATATGACATCTCTACAAATTGTAAGAAAAATTTAACAATCAAAGGTTGGGGTAGGGTTCTGTTTTTGTCTTTCCAGGGTAATGGAAATACCCATCTTCCAGAAATCATAAGGCCTTGGATATCCAGATGTTTATAGCAGAAAGAAGACTCTATTGGTACAAATCTACACAGAGTAAAATCTCACTGTTTAACATCTGTATCTCTATCAATCTAGAATAGTTTTGGTTCCAATTCAATTATAAACCAAGCTGGCTTTGGAGATGGAATTGGCTCATTTTTTCTCTAAACCCAAGCATATTGATAAAAGAAAAGGTTGAGAGATTCTTCAGTACCATATCAGAAGAGCCCTCTGGTGTGGGACAGAAGGAAACCAATAAAAGGAACCATCGTCTTCAAGATTCTAATTCTCTCCATGCTTACTCTTGATCTCTCGGAATCCTTTCTTACATGTTATGTCCTCTTTAAATCCAAACTTTCCATTTTGATAAAAAAATAAGTTTTTCCAATAGCAATCTCTGAAGTCTCCAGAAGGAAGATGGGGCCTCAACAACAACAACTCTACCCAATCCAGAATGATACCATGGTAATCATCATCATACTACACTTCTTGCTAGAATTTCAGACAGTCTTACCCATTACTCTAAGATTTGCTGTGGAACCTACAGTTAGTCTGAGATTTAACTACTGAGATTTAACTCTCTGAGCTTTCTCATAGTACCCAACAGAGATACCATCACCCCCTAAACAACAGGAAGCAATTCTAAGAAAATGACGCCCCTTCTCCCTAAGGTTTCATATTTCTCGGGGTTATGGATGATGGTTATAGGGTTGGGGGTGGAAGAAAATATTAAACTCAGTATTCTCATTAAGAAAAGAAAAAGTGTCTCAAAAAAAAGAGAAAAGAAGAAATGGAATGGATAGGTATAAGATATTATGGTAGATTATTGTATATACTAGTAAACAAATTTAGTAAAATAGTAGCCTTAGATAATTTGCACTGTTATGGATTCTTATATGTTGATACAAATGTAAACTATTTTTATATTCCCATTTAAGATAATTTGTAAATTGATACAAATACAGAACTATATTTGTTATAATGTACATATATTTCTACTCTTATTTGAAATATTTGTATATTGATGCAAATGTAAATTTATATCTGTCATACTTTATGTATGTTCTAATTCTATTTAGGATATTCTGTATATTGATATATTTAAGATTATTGTCATATTGCATATTGCACTATATATTCCTACCTCTGTTATAAATATCTTGTGTATTGTCACAATTTTGAAGTCATCGTTCTTCACCATACATTTACTTATAGACCGTTTACCTTATTTACATGAAGCCTTCCTTAGGTTATTTTGGTAGATAAGACTTATAGATTTATAGTCACCTGTGCTTGTCATCTCTATAGTTACATTAGCTAGGTTATCCAGATTTACAGATACATAGGTCAGATGGACAGGTAATCTTCAAACACTTCATAGACCTAGAGAATATGGCATTTAAATAACTTAGAATTCTGTTGATGTGAGACACAATTGCTCCTGGCAGCACCAATTTGATCCCGAGAGGACATTAGGCTTCTAAGACATTTCCATTTGGAAGTTTGTCTTCTTGGCACAAAATGGCCTATTGGGCAAAGAACTGCCCTTGCCTCAACTGCTGAAAATATGAGTGCTGTCCTTGTGAACAAGCGGGACACAAGGAAAAGTGACTTCTGAAATCTGCCAAGTCAGGGTAAGATGGTCTTTCAGAATTCCTGCTTCTGAAAATGGTCTGTCAGATACCCTAGGCCTGTAGCCAATTTGAATGCACCAAACAATGCTGAGAAACATTAGGTGACTGTCCAGGCTGCCAGCTGTCTTGGTCTACTCTTGCAAGAGTCCCGAAAGTTGCTTGCAACTATCTTCCATTTCTCAGGTACCATTATATTCCTTCTCAGGTCTTTGATCTTTGATAGGATTGAAGACTAGCAGTTATAGTTACTAGTTACAACTTCATATATATATATATATATATATATATATATATATATATATATATAATCTTAGATAGAACATATTAAGTATTACATTCAGGTTCTTTAGGATAGGACACCTTTTGGAATGATCTTTGTAACATGCCATTTACCTATGCTCTATACTTCTCTGGACTTTAGTTTTCTAAAGTTTCTTCCTTGATATTGTTCCCATTGGTTGTAGTTCCATCTTATCTAGGTCATTATCCCTCATTATTCCTGGACAATATTTGATAACCATTCCTTTGTGTATAGTCTTGTATTAAGTTAGAACCTTCTTATTTAGACAAAAGGGGGAGATGTAGTGGGTAGCCATTCCAGCTTTGATCTGGAAGTTCCAAATCCCATTGAGGCTTCAGTAACTGTCACGTCTACAAGGCAGGGCCAAAAGAAGGCCCTGAAGACCCAAGATCCAGATTTGCCACCTTCTCTTGGTTCCTGGACCCTGGACCCTGGAGATAGACTGAGCAGGGTTCTCCAGAGAACACCGCTGGACTGCACTACATCTTTCCCAGACCCTGCAACATACCTATCCCTTCATTTGTAAGTTACACCACTAGATAAACCTCCCTTTTAATTATGTGGAGTGGCCTTAATAATTTCACCAATAGCTATTGGTACCTTTGAAAGACCAACTGCTGCTGTTTCCTGCTTATGTACAACCTGAACAGTCTGTGACTTTTCTTGATAATACCATTTAATATTTTTCTCAGAATATTCTTTATTTTCTGGTTTGTCTCTGAGATTGAAGGCGTGTTAATCTGTATTTTCCATTGCTGCAACAAATTGTGTCCCCTTAAATTCATTGGTATGTTAGCTACATATGGCTTTAATTTTCCTTCTATCCTTTAAGCCCTATATGCTTGACCCATCTTGCAATTTGTTTTACCTGAAATAAAGTTCCAATCCCTAGAAGCTGAATATTTACCTACTGAAGAGGCTAATATGAATGCCAAGATTTTGGTGAAATTATTGTTACTTTCAGTCCTGTGTCTACTAAAACTTCAATTTCAATGCCATTTATTTGTATTTTTAGCTTTGGTCTCTGATCATTTATAGCAGTTTGCCAAAATATTTATTTTCTAGTCTCTCATGAACTTTTTGTCTTATCAACTGAAGCTATTCTATCCTTGATCACATCCTGAACAGTGTTGTTTTTAACAACAGGCATTAAGTCTTTTAATTGCTTTGTTGGTGAGATTCTTCAATGCTGACAGGGAACGATTGAACTAAATTTGATATTGGGGCCTGCAGGATGCTGCACTTCCACAAATAGCCTCTCATAGGCTCTCTTCATAGTGTCATACTGGACAAAAGCAAGACCAAAAACCAGCTGGGCAAACTCTAAACTCTGCATCTCCATGTCTGATGTCAAAATGATCTTCAGCTCTCCAACTCCTTTCAGCTTTGTTGACTGCAACACACTTCTTTCTTTTGGGCAGATTCTACTTTCTGGCATCTCCAACATTTTGGTGTCTCCAAGGCAATCCATGCTTCAAACTTCACAGTTTCACACAATGACCTCTCTTGGCCTCCATGTAGGGACACCCCTGATACATCCCACTTTCCTTCGTAATGGAGGAAGATTTCATAACTCCTTTTCTTCTATTCTTGATTCTAAAGTCAGAGCCACATGGGTGAAGCTACCAAGTTTTGCTGCTTTCTGGGGCTAGAACATGGCCCCTTTGTTCAGTTACATCCTCACCAGCTTTCTGTTTTTGGTGGTTTACTTCACTGCCTAATTTTGGCTATCCTGAAACTTGATCTTTAGACCAGGCTGGCCTTGAACTCATAGATCTACCTGCTTCAGTTTGGGATTAAAGGTGTGCACCACCACACCCAGATCTGAGCTTTTCTTTAATGCTTTTTTATAAATTGGAAGTTTGTCTGGTTGGGATCTTTCCCTGAGATCACCACACCTTCATTCCATTTAACATCAGGCTTTTCTTTAATCTGTTTATCTCCTCAAACACAGATTTAGCTCCATTTACTTCCTGGTGCCCCTTTCTCCTTGTACTGTACAACTTCCATTTCTCCTTGTTCATTGTGCTCCTTTTTATTATAGACTTTCATAACAGTGAACACTAATAACTGCTGCTTTTAAATGCAGCACCTTTATTCTGTGAGGAGAGGTCATGAGGCATGACAAAACTCACTATCAGAGCTTTATTAGGAGGAGGGGGGCACAGAAAAGTGATCAGGCCTGTGAAAGACATGTGCAGGGCAGGGAGAGAGAGAGTGGGAAGGAGGAGAGAGAAGAGGAGTCTGTGACTGGCTTTTTAAGGATTTCCCTGTACATGGGCATGGAATGTGTGCTTATGGAGCTACACCACACATGCATAGACTGCATGACCATGTTGTGCACAGATGATGTACAATGTAAGACTGCTTGCTTGGATACTGAACTGTGCATGTGTGGTCATGCAGCTGGAGGAGTGGCAGAATCCTAACATGCCAGACATTTTGCTTATTATAAAAAAGTAGGTGAACAGGAATAGGGGCATCATTTCTCCCAAAAAACTGCTTCCAGCTGACTTGGTGGGCACTGGTTGACTCTTGGAGGGGTAGAAAAGGGGGCTTCTGAGGTAGTTAGGCATCCTGGAATGGTGGGCTGTTGTCTGCTGCCTCAGAGTTGTCCATCTTTCTTGGCTTGGGACTCTGGCTGCTTGAGTCTGAGGGAGTGATGGTGAGACAGAGAAAAGCTTAGAAAAAAATAATTATTCTTATTATTTTTATTTTTTACTTTGAGGGGGTCCCCAAGGTGAGGGAAGGGGTCCCGGGACCAGGAAGTTTGAGTTGCACCTATCTAAAGCAGAACTAACCTGTCCAGATAGATTTGAGCTGGTTTCCGGAGCTTAGAAAAAATTTAAACATATTAAGAAGCAGCCATGAGAAGTTTAAAATCTTGAGCTGGTGACCATATTATTTTAATGCTTTAATACTCTGCTGTATTGGTTTGTGTGTGTGTGTGTGTGTGTGTGTGTGTGTGTGTGTGTGTGTGTGTGTGAGAGAGAGAGAGAGAGAGAGAGAGAGAGAGAGAGAGAGAGACACTTGGAACATGCTTTTAATTTTTACCTGAGATAAGTCTTATCAGAGACAGATTATTTTAAGGCACCTGTTTCCTTTATTAGTTTAGCATCCAGGAGACACAGGTGATCAATTGCTGAGAGCATTTCACAGTAATAGATTGTTATATTAAAGTCTGTTTTTGCAGAGCCCAGACACTTTTGGGTCTGGGGTTGTAAATACCTTTGGACTGTTACTGTTCCTTACTTGATGGTCCTTGGCCTCCAGATCTATGGTGATCCTATAACAATTAGCTGGGTAGTTAATTTTAAGAGGGAACCAGGAAGAGAAAAGATTGTGGGGAGACCTCATTCTTCTGGAATTGGTGACAAGGCAGTGGATCCTGCTGTCCTCTGGAACTTGAGAGAGATCAGGGCCCTGTCTATGTCACTGTGCATGAGGAGGAGAAGCACTGCTGACCGGTCTGGAGTGAGGCACGTGGAGGGAGCAAATGAAATGAAAGCTCCTATCTTAGCTGGGAAATCTCTTCCCATTAGGTAACCCTAAAAGTACAATTAAATGGTGGGGTCTGGTGAGGTGGATAAGGCTGTCCCCCTACCCCAACAACAGGGAAATGAGAAGGAGAGGTGGGACCCCCAAAAGTCCCTCAGGAATGAATAAGTGGCTCAGTGTCCAACAGGAAGGAAATGGATCACCCCATGCTGCATCCTGGGTTCCCCGTGAGCCCATGGCCAAGCCTAGGAGGTCTGCTGGAGGTCTTTGATGTTCCCATGCCATGAGGTGCACAAGGGTAGTCAGCTGACTAGTTATCTCTCTAGGTGCCTTTTTGAAGTGAGGGGCAGGGCACACACTAGCTCAAGTGGCCTTTTCTAGCACACATTTAAAACAGAGACCTGGACACCCTTATGCAGCTGCTTGGATAGCATTTGGCAATTCTGTTCATGGGCTTTCTCATCTCTCCTGTGGTACCTTGAATGCCACAGCTGAAACTTCCACCTGTGGGGTCAGGAGCCCTCTCTCCAGATGCCTAAGTTTAGCCCTGATGTTGGGAAGCTTTGGGAGACAAGAGATGGATTTTATTCTGTATCTTGAATTACTTTTTTTTTTTTTGATTGTTGGTGTGAGGACAGCTTTAGGAAGACCCACCAGGAGGCAGGTTGTAAACTGATCTCTGGTTAGAGAGCCATCCAGATTATTGCAATCCCAATGTGGGTCCTGATTGTAAACTCATTTGCATGCATCCTAGCCTGCTTCCAGACCTGTCCATGCTATTCAGGGCAGCTGAGAACGGGTGACAGTAAGAGTGAAAGTGGGAGCCAGAGCAGGGCAGGAGTGGCCGCCCAGTACCGGAGAACAGAGCAGAGGACAGATAAGCCGAGATTCTTTGGAGTCAGAGATTCCTCAGGTTTAGGAATGCATGTGGACAGGAGAGAAAGAATCAGAAAGGAAGGGTTCAGAGCGTAGGTAAAAGCATGGGGATAAGGTAACTCTTTTCATTTGCCTGTTTGCTGGCAGAAGTTAGATAATTCCCATGAAATATCAGGGTTCAAGCAGCCATTACATGACCATATTTATGTAAACTAGGGATACTTAAGGCATTTCTCAGGAGGAGTGGGACCAAGAGGAGGAAGCCTCCATGTCCCATGACTGCAGCCAAGAGAAAAAAAATTAAAATAACAAATGGGATCCAAGACTCCCATCTTGAGTGTCTCCAAGAGTAGGTAATCTGTGGACCGGCATAAATTATCAGCACAAATTACTCCACCCTTTGTCAAGGGAGGGGCAAGGGCTGGGAGTATATGTACCAGAGGACTCCCAGGAGTCCAGACAGCATTCAATCCTTCGTCAAGAGAGAACGAATCATGGTATGCAGCCCGAGGACTCCCTGGGAGTTCAACACGAGAAATATATCTCAGGCTACAGGCCTATGAAAGAGACACATGAGGAGAAGGGAGAGAGGAGGGAGGAGGATATTACAGAAGAGAGAAGAGGAGTCTATGACCGGCTTTCTAAGGATTTCCCTGCACATGTGCATGTGGGCTTATGGAGCTACGCCACACATTCACAGACTGTGTGACCTTGCTGCACACAAATGACATAAGACGTAAGGCCCCTTATTGGCTACTGAGCTGTGCATGTGTGGTCATGCAGCTGGAGGAGCGGCAGAATCTTAACAATAACTGCATGACAGAGTCAATACTAGGCTGTTTTAAATTTTCTCTGCCAATTCAACTAATTCAAAACTCTTCAATTTAGCCTCAGGCAGATTTTTTTGGACAAGAGCAAATAGCAGCCATGTTCTTTGTCAAACTATCATAAGAACAGTCTCTTAGCCACATACAAACATTCTCCTCTGAAACCTCTTGAGCTGGGTCCCTACAGTTCAAATCACCCTCAGCACTACTGTCTTCCATGCCCCTACTACTATGATCCATTAAACTCCACTAAAAGTATTCAACCACTTTTCTAATCAAAAGTCCCAAAGTTCACATTCCTCCAGATAAAAGTATGGCCAGACCCACCACAGCAATACCCCAGTCCCGGGTACCAATTTCTGTCTTAGTTAGGGTTTCTATTCATAAGAGACACCACTAGTGTAACAACTCTTATAAAGGAAAACATTTAATTGGGGCTGGCTTACAGGTTGGAAGCATGGTGGGATGCAGGCAGACGTGGGGCTGGAGAGGTAGCTGAGAGTTCTATATCCTGGTCTGAAGGCAGCAGGAAGAGAACTGATGAGCCAATAGACCTGGCTTGAATTTGTGAGATCTCAAAGCCTGCCCTCAGTGACACACCTTCTCCAACAAGGCTACATTTCCCAGTGGTGCCACTCCCTATGACCAAACATTCAAACACATGAATCTATGGGGACCATTCCTATTAAAACTTGATTTCCAAATTCTCCCAAACACAACTGCTGAGGCCATAAATGATCCCCAAATATCTTCTACCTAAACTTGCTCTGCTACATTTCTCTTGCATCTCTGTACAAGTCTCTTACATCTAAGGTTCTACTTCTTCACTCTTAAATCTTTTATCTCTATGATTTCTTTTACCTCACTCTCACAAAAAAAATTAATGCTATCTTAAGATTATGCTTTAAACTTTTATCTCAGGATTTGTGAATTGATCATTGGGTATGGTTTAAAATCTACATACTTTGTAATAAAATTTGGCTTTAAGCTTATAACAAAAGGCTTGTAATTAAAATTTCATACATGGTATGTATGTTGTGAAATAATCTTTTTATATACCGTGAAAACATGTCACTGATTGATTTAATAAAAAGGTGAATGGCTAATAGCTAGGCAGGATTTCTGAGCAGAGAGGACACTGGGAAGAAGAAGATGGAGATGCTAGGAGATGCAGAGCAAGCAAGATAAGCAATACAGAGATGAGGTAATAAAGCCACAAGGCAGAAGTAAATTAATAGAAATGGGTTAATTTAAGTTGTAGGAACTAGTTAGAAACAAGCCTCAGCTAAGGCTGAGCTTTCATAATTAATAATAAGTCTCCATGTTGTTTTTTATGAGCAAAGGAAAGTCCAACTACATATATAGAATGTAATCTGAATATAAATGTGTGTATATGCATGTAGCTTAAATTCAATTCTTGTTCAGAAAAACATGCTTTAAATAGCAACCATGTGGCATTCTTCCATCTTGGCTAGTGACCTCATCAGATGTAGATGGCCACATGGCTGACAACCATCTTTACCAAGGTTAAAGAGTACATACCATGTGACACTTCTTAGTCCTAATGAGCTCTCTTCATTGTATCTTCTTTTAGACTAAGGAAGCAATAAGTCTCAAATATTTTGGATTGGTATGGAATTTTGTATGATGATAGAAATATAAGGTTATATTTGTTACAACATACTGTATATGTGATTCAACAATGCCTTAGAATATATTCTATATGGTCATAAAAATTTAAGGTTATAAAGGCCTACTCAGATTAACAAAGCTGACTTAGGGAATTACACCTAAGTACTTATGTCTTTGCCAAGTGTTCAATCTCAAGCTTCTAGAGAATTTAGATAAGTAACAACATACGTTTGATAAATAAGGTATTTGATAAATAAGATTTATAGATTCCTAAGGTCTTTTCAGATTCATGGTAATATTTGTCTAGCTTCATCTTTGCTCACTTTAAGCCTTAGTTAGCTATTTGGATAAACTCACTATACAAAAACTGAAATATTCTATGACAGAGATTCTGTTTTCCCAATTGGGTCGTTTTCCCAGGGTTGGGCATTTAGGCAGGGGCACCCATTCCCTTGAGTACCTGAGGAAAGTTCCTGCTCACTGGGGGGCAGTCGTTCTCCTTGCCTCTGGCAGAGGGAGCTTGTAGTCCTTCCTTGAACAAGTGACAGTGGTGCCTACTGGCTTGTCAAGGACAGTGTTAGCCTCTGGGCTCCCTCATTCCCTGCCCCCAGGCCCCCAGGCCCCCTTTCTCCTGTTCACATTTGGCCCTGGGGATCTTTCCCTGTTGCTTTTTCTTGCTTTCTCTGGAGACAGCCTTGGCAGTTTGGAATTGCCAAGGCACCCACAGTCAAGCTATTTTGGTTTCTTTCCTGAGCCCATTATCTATGACTAAAAGATTTACTTTGATACTAGAAGAGCTTCAATTAAAAAAATCATTATTTTGAAGGCTAAATTTAATAGAGATAGAACATAAAGTCCTAATCTTATGAAAACTGCTAACTTATTGTAGACTGTTAAGGATAATTAAGAAATACAAGTTAAAAGTCACCTTAGAAATTATCAAATTTGCAAAGTTTGTCTATTGAGATATACCTAATAGGCAGATAGTCTTCAGATACTTCATAGTTCTGCAGAATATGGCATTTAAAGTGTTTAATGAAAAAGCTTTTTATGATAGAGAGACATACCAGCTCCTGACAGCATCTCTATCTCCTCCAAAGATGTTGGGCACAGAAGAATCTCTAGCTGCAGCTTGCTTTAAATGTGGCAAAGCTGGCCACTAGGCAAAAAAGCTGCCTTTCACCTCAACTGCTTCCAAGACACCGTCCAAACTGTAGACAGGCAGGACACTGGGGAGTCAAGTGCCCTGCTTTGCCTAGATAAGGTAGGCTCATCACCCCCGCTCCACCCCCCAAGTTCTTACTCCACAGGAAAGTCTGTTAGGTCTTCCTGACCTGGCAGATGAAGACTGATGTCACCCTGGAACCTCTGCCCCCAATGACCATGCAGGAACCTGGGGTTGCTGTCTAGATAGCCACTAAGTCTCTGTCATTTTTAATAGATTCAGAAGCTGCTTGGTTTGCCCTTCAGCTTACTTAGGTGAAATTTATCCTTCGCAGACCTCTGATGGTGTTTGCCGACTAGGCTAATGATGGCTTTGTCAGTTTAAGAGCAGCAACCAAGGCCTCAGCTGCCTCCTCAGTTCTTGTGTGTAAAGTTCAGGCCCCAGGCCTCATTCTCCTAGAGCCACTGCCAGGTCTGGACACAGTTTACCTTGTTACCAGACTCAGAAAAGAGAAACTCACAAAGCAGATTTCAATGTAATTTTGTATTATTCCTTTATTTAAAGGAACCCACTCTACAATGACTGCCCTCAGTAATCAACCACCTGTGTCTTGTGGTGAATGATTAGATAGAAAAAGGTGTAAAGTTTAAAGCTTAAGTTGTGAGGCTCTAAGAAAATGTTTTGGGGTCTAATAAAGTGTTTTAAGGTGTGTAAAGCAAGGTATAAAGGTCTGAGGATGTGAAATCTTAAATGGTGATAAAGTGATTTAAGGTATATAAAAATGAAAAATGTTCCAGATTTCTTTCCCTCGCTATTCTACTGTTATAATCAAACTTCAAAAGCTTAGAGTCTTAACATTAATCAGTGGAGTTCTGATAAGCTGTTAATCGAGCTCTGGCAGAGTACCACTGCTATTATCATAGCCACAAGCTCAAGATTTTAAATTCCCTTTGATTGTTTTCTAAGTATTGATTTAAAAGTGCTTCTCATTGTGCTAAAAACATCTGTCTAACCTACATACATCCAGTCTTCTGGACAGAGGAAAGAGTGTTAATGCTTTGAACCAGAACCATTTTTGCATCTCCTATGACTCAAAGGCATGAGTCTACTGCCTTCTCTACAATGTGGATTTCAGCACAGATTACAAACAGTGAGAATGCTAATGTGTCTAAAACTGATCTCTTTTTGTAAACTCAAAACATTCTTGTGAGCTCCAGGGAATCAGCTTGAATCCACTTTGCACAGGTCCTTAAATGGACTCTAGATGATTACTGTTAATCAACAACCCAATTTTCCTCACCAACTCCCTTTTCCTGATGGTAGACTCTCTCCCCCATCTTTCCCTGGTCTTGGGACTGCCCTTCCTCAATTACCAGGACCTCAGAAAAAAATTCCCCTCATAAACTTCTTAACTTTATCTTCTGCCAGCAACCTGCCAGGTCTCCTCAAAATTTGCATCCTGAACAGCCTCAAAATGGCTACCCCTAGTTAGTCCAACCTCACAGATTGCTTCAACTAAGCCTGCATTTTTCTAGCGCTGGACAGTTGCACAGAGCCTGGATGTTCCCACAGAGCCTGAACATGAGTAAAACAGGTGTCCAGCATCCCAGCTTTCTCAGGCCTCCCAAAGATGCCAGTGGAAGCAGTCTAGAGAACACGGAGCCCGCTTTCCTGCCTCACCAACTATCTCTTCCTATTTCCTCACCTTTTTATAATAAACAAAAGGTAGGAATGTTAGTGCCCACAGCAGCCTGCCTCAGCTGCCAAGGCAGTTACATCATCATCTCTCACCAGGTACCTTTCCTGTGGGAGTCCAACTCCACCCAGTCCAAGGGTTCTTGTGGGCCCCCGCACTTTCCACCATTAACTATGGGGCATGTGCACCCATTAAAACTGCCAGTCAGGCATGGCTCACTCTTTTGCTCCTCTCTTACCTTTCTTGCCTCTTGCTCCTCTTCCCTGTTCTCTCTGTCTGTCTGTCAGCCTGCCTCTCTCCTGTCCCCACTCTGAGGTGGCCTTTCGCTCTTTCATCCTCCCCTCTCACCTCCCCTAATAAGCCCCTTGCACTAACTCTGTTGTTCACGGTGTGTTTGCCTAGTAGCACACCTTGGCAAGGCCTGCCAAAAGGCACCCACTTCACCTTCTTTTTAAAAATCCTTCCACTTAGGTTTGATCTTTTCATAGTATCCCAGATCTAGATGTTTTGTGTCAAGATGATTTTAGATTTAACACTTTCTTTGACTGATGTATCTATCTCTTCTGTCATGTATTCAAAGCCTGAGATCCTCTCTTGTATCTCTTGCATTCTGTTGGTGATGCTTGCATCTATAGTTCCTGTTCAATTATCTAGATTTTCTAGTTTCATAATTCCCTCAGTTTGTGTTTCCTTTATTACTTTTATTTCCATTTTCAGGTCTTGAACAGTTTTATTTATTTCCTCTAACTGTTTGTTGTTGTTTGGCTTTTTAAAAGGATTTATTCATTTCTTCCATTTTTTTGTTTGTCTTTTCCTCAATTTCTTTAAGGGATTTATTCATTTCTTCTTTAAGGATCACTATCATCTTCATAAAGTTGATTTTAAGGTCATTTTCTTGTTCTTCAGCTTTATTAGAACATTCAGGGTTTGCTGTAGTAAGACATCTGGCTCTGGTGGTGAAAAAACTGGTGACTGTTGTTGATTGTGCTCTTACACTGGTGTCTAGGCATCTGGATTTGTGGTGATTATAGGTCTAGGTACCAATTTCTGGGTTTGTCTTTGTTTGATGGTGTTTTTGGTTGTTGTTGTTTTCTTCTTTGTTTCTATTTCCTCTCTGACCTTCTTGCAGGTGTAGCTTGTGGTTGAACAGGAAGTTTCCATTTGAGTTGGGGGCTGGATTTCTGGTGTCCAGCATGGTCTTTGGTCCAGCATGGGGTCTCTGCCCAAGTTGGGGGCTGGGACATCATGACAAAGAGGGGTAAAAGGATTAGTGATAGGGTGAGGGCCACCAAGAGAGTGGGTGAGGTCTGAGGGTAGACAGCCTATGTGGACTATTGGAGGCTGGTGTAGCCTCTAGTAGATCAGGGAGTCTCCACCCAAGTTGGGGGCTGGGACATGGCTTTGAGGAGGGTATAGGACTGGGGGTAGGTTTGCTGCGACATGGCTTTGAGGAGGGTATAGGACTGGGGGTAGGGGCTGGGACATGGCTTTGAGGAGGGTATAGGACTGGGGGTAGGGGCTGGGACATGGCTTTGAGGAGGGTATAGGACTGGGGGTAGGGGCTGGGACATGGCATTGAGGAGGGTATAGGACTGGGGGTAGGGGCTGGGACATGGCATTGAGGAGGGTATAGGACTGGGGGTAGGTTTGCTGGGACATGGCATTGAGGAGGGTATAGGACTGGGGGTAGGTTTGCTGGGACATGGCATTGAGGAGGGTATAGGACTGGGGGTAGGTTTGCTGGGACATGGCATTTAGGAGGGTATAGGACTGGGGGTAGGTTTGCTGGGCACCAAGAGAGTGGGGAAAGTTTCCAGGCAGGTAGCCTACCTGGAATCCAGGTGGCTGGTGTGGCCTCCTACTTATTTGCTTTTTTAATGAGAGACAAAAAGGGTGTGGATCTGGATGAGAGTGGACGTTCAGAGGGACTGGGAGGAGTGGGAGAAAGTGAAACCATAATCAGAATATATTGTATGAAAAAAATCTATTTCCATCAAAATTTAAAACATATAGCTGTTGGTTTTTAACGGCACTCTTACCCTATGAGGAAAAGTCACAAAACACTACAGAATCCACTAACAAGAGTTTTATTAAGATGAGGAGAGAGGGATAGATGTGATCAGGCCTGTGGAAAGACATGTGTGTGAAGGGGGCTGGGGGAACATGACACTGTCTTATAAAGGCTGAGCCGTGCCTGCACACACAGGCCCACGTGGCTATTCCACATGCACTTTACGCAACCACGTGGCCATGGGATCATGGGCCACGTAGGACATTTGACCCGGAAATGACTAGGTGGAAATGACTAAGTGTCCCACTGGGCATGTGTGACCATGCCCAACCAAGGGGTGTGTTGGGAATTTCTATCAATAGCTATATTTTTACAATTTCATACACACAGTGCATTTGGTTAAATCACCCCATTGCCTCCTCTCAAATCCCTCCCCTAATATCCACCACTATTTTCTCCCAATTTTATGTGTTTTCTTTTCTCTTTAATCCACTGAATCCACTTAATGTTGTCAGTATATGTATGGATATAGGACTACCTACTTGAGCATGACAGCCTCTCAGGGGATGCACCGCCCCCCCCCCCAAATTGACTCCCTCCCCACAGAAGCTATGTATTGCCAATAATGCCTTAGCTAGAGATTGGACTTAAGGATCACCTCCCCTGTCCATGCTGGAATTATGTCTGGCTTGATCTTGTGCCTACAGTTATAGCTTCTTTGAGTTTATATGTGCAACTGCCTTGTTGAATCCAGAAAACATTGTTTTACTGTTGTTACCACTTCCTTTGACTCTTATAATTTTTCTAACCCTTCTTTTAATAATTTATCAGCCCTCAGAGGAGGGGGTGTAGTTTATATATTCCACTTAGGGATGAGTACTTTATTGTCTCTTATTCTCTGCATATTGACTCATTATAGGTCTCTGTGTTAATTGCCATCTACTGTGGAAAGAAGCTTCTCTGGTGAGGATTAAGAGATGCACTAATCTCTGGTTGGTACAACAATAAGTTTTAGAAATTGGTTAAATACTATGTCCATCCAGCAGAACCATGGTAGTAGATTATGCTAGCCATGGTTTCTTGACCCTATTAATAGTGTTAGGAATTAATTCTGTCTTGTGGAGTGGGCTTTAAATCTAATCAGAAAGCAGTTGGTGACTCCCATAACTTTCATGCCTCTATTGCACCACTGGACAGATCTTCCCAGGGTGTTTGTTATTGTAGCTTCCAGGGTCACAGCTAGGTAAGACTTGTGACTGTTTTTCTCTTCTGGTAATTTATCTATCTTCCAGCACCATGCAAACTAGCAAGGATGGATAAAACTTTCAGGTGAGCACTAGTGCTGTGGAATGTTGTTCTGTATGCTGTGAATGTGTATTGCTCTGATTGGTTGATAAATAAAATGCTGATTGGCCAGTAGCCTGGTAGGAAGTATAGGCAGGATAGGCAGACAAGGAGAATTCTGGGAAGAAGAAGGCTGAGTCAGGAGTCACCAGCCAGACACAGAGGAAGCACGATGACAAGGCAGAACTGAAAAAAGGTACTAAGCCACATGGCTAAACATAGATAAGAATTATGGGTTAATTTAAGATATAAGAGCTAACTAGCAAGAAGCCTGCCATGGACATAGTTTAAAAATAATATAAGCAGGGCTAGGTGGTGGTGGTGCATGACTTTAATTTCAGCACTTGGAAGGCAGAGCCAGGCAGATCTCTGTAGGTTCGAGGCCAGCCTGGTCTACAGAGTGAGGTCCAGGACAGACAGCAAAACTACACAGAGAACCCCCTCCCAATAATAATAAAAGCCTCTGTATGTTTATTTGGGTCTGAGTGGCTGTGGGACTAGGCAGGACACAGGAAAACTTCCAGCTATACACTAGCTTGGTTTTTTTCATGTTCTATGACTCAAGTATGTGGTGTCTTTAGCATTAGGGTCTTACCATCAAGTTCTAGAGGGTAATCAGGATCATTGGCAATGGCCTGTAATATTTGGGTAGTCTATGGGATCCCATTGACTAGTAAATTGAAAAGAGGTAAGCTATACCTGGCACTGGAGTTTTAAAAATATTTATTTTCTGAGATTATAATATAATTACACCATTTCCCTTTTTGTTTTCCTCCCTCCAAATGTTCCCATGTATTCCTTTTTGCTCTCCAATTCATTGACTGTTTTGTCATTAATTGTTATTATATATATATAAACATATATATATATATACATACATATAAACAAACATATACACAAAATGACCACTTGCTAATGTGCTAATGATCTTCAGCAGAGACGCTAGAAGGGGGAATGGCGAATGAAAGGGACAAGAGACACAAAGAATTGACAGCAAGACAGTATTCTGATCAAGCTGCAAAATTTTATTTTTCTCAGGTAGGTTTTATAGAAGGAGACCAGGAAACTTTCTTTGGGAAAAGGTCAGGGGACAGTTGAGTTGCCAAGCACCCCAACCAAGCAACCTAACCACAAAACATTGTTACTAGTGGTCACTGTAGCAGAAAGATAAGGAAATGTTAAGTTATTTTCTAATAACTCAGGACTTGTCCAGGCATGTCAAAAGTTTCTGGTTAGTGGCTCAGTACTGGACAACAGAAACTTAACTCAGGCAGGCAATATGGCATGGCTCTTAAAATTGTCCTCGGAACGCTAAGACTGTACATTATTACTTATATGTATATTTTCAGGGTTGACTATTTGATGTTGGATAACCAAGTCAAGACCAAGATAGGGATATCCACTATCTCTACTTCTTTCTGATAGTGCACTTGGAACACTAGCTGGAGCAATAAGGCAAGAAAAGGAAATTAAAGGAGTGCAAATAGGAAAAGAAAAAATAAAACTATCTCTATTTTCAGAGGACTTATTAGACATTAGAGAACCCAAAATCTAACCAGAAAACTTTTATAAATAATAAACAAATTCAGAAGTGTAGTGGGGTACAGAATCTACTGGCATTGGGCTTTATATTTGATAACCTGTGGTATCTGGGAAAGACACTCTACCCCTGTTATAGGGCAACTCTATTAAAAGTCTTTTTATATATGTAGATATATATTTGTATTCTTTTGGAAGCTTGTATAGCAGTGAACTTCAATATTTTTGAGTAGTCTTATTTTTTAATAATTATAATTATTTACTTATTTATTTTTGTGTGAATGTATACATGTGCCATAGAAAATGTGCTGAGATCAAAGGAAAACTTGTCTGAGTCAGATCTGTGAGATTAGTAATTTTTGGAGAATTTATATTGTCTCAGATTTTCATTTTTCTTATATTAGTGCATTAGATTTACATCAGGGACTGTTTTATTGCTTAATATTTTTTATCAATTCTATTTATTTAATTAAAATATTTTCATTGTTCAGGTGGTGCTGGGTTGTAGAGTTAAGTGCATAGTCCAGAAGTTACATCCTCAGTTCAGGATCTGCGAATGTACAGGGTGTCCTCTATATCACTCCAGGGTAAAATATTAACTAGGGGCATACCCTTAGTGATGAAAATCCCCACTATACAAATGTCACACTAACCAATTGCCAACAATCATCCTTTTGACTTTAATAGCTTTTGGAGACTTATTTGGCACACCTATACTAAGCTGAGATCTTGCTCCTCACTGTGGTATTCTCTTGGCATGGCTTGGCTTGGATCAGCCTGATGCTGTATGTAGGAGCGTCAGGTAGGCACCCGTGACTTCAGAAGTAGTCTCAGTGGTCTATGATGCCATCCTGTGGAGGAGGGGAGGTTGCAAGTCACTGCCTGGTGGTTTCCATGGACCCCAGCCATCACACCCCTTCCACCTGCATTCTGCCTCAGCTTCTGTTCTTGCAGGGTTGGTCTGTGTGAGAAATATTTCCTGCTGATTTCCACTGTAGCTTGATATGCCTGGGTCCACTTGCTTCCCCCCAAAAGACCTCACCTGGCTTAGTCAGTTCATTTATAGATGCTTCAGGAAAAGTGCCTATTATTTTTACTGTTTTCTTTTACTTGGCTTTTTGGTGAGGTTTCTAAGCTCTTATTTCACCCACAGAAATCATGTTTTTAAGTCTTCCTATGAAGAGTAACATAAATCAGACACACTTATAAATAATTTCTGGAGTCTGTAAATAATATGTGAATGTGTTTTCAAATGTATTCATGTACTCATATTCAAGACTGTCATGTAAATTATTGATAACATTGCTATCAATGTTATCAATTTTGGAACTAAATAATTTTGAGATAATTATAGATTCACATGCACAAACAATCCACAGAGAAGGAATATAATATGCTCTTCCTATGTCCTAGTTTTTTCCAATGGAATCATCTAGAAAACTATAGTCTGAACTCTCCAGCAAAGCATTGATGTTGACACAGTCAAGATACTAAATACTCTATCACAACAAGGATCACTTCTATTATTCTTTTTTAACCACACCCATGTTTTTACTCATTTTTTCAAATTCTGGACTACTGGTGTCTTAGTTATTTTTTCTATTGCTGTGAAGAGACACCATGACCAAAGCAACTTAAAAAAGAAAGTAATTAGTTGGGAACTTGTTTACAGTTTCAGAGGGTGAATATATGGCAGAGAGCATGGTACCAGGCAGGAATAGTGCTGGAGCAGAAGCTGGGAGCTTACATGTCATCCACAAGTGGAAGAAAGAGAGAGAGAGACTTGGCCTACATGGGCTTTTAAGACCTTAAAGCCCATACTCAGTGACACAACTCCTCCAACAAGGCCACACCTCCTAATCCCTCCCAAATAGTTCTACCAACTATTAAGCATTCAAATATATGAGTCTATGGGAGCCATTCTCATTTTTATTTTTTATATGTTATTTTTTGGTTTATTTTTCTTTTAAGCATGTACAATTTGAATCTAAAATTAGTTTCTCAGAGCTTCCAAAGTGTCTGAAATAGAATTTTGTGTTGGTTTATGCCAAAAAAGAAAAAAAAAAAAGGTGAAATGTTAAATAAAATAGATTTAAGGGGAACTTGTACAACTTTTTAAAACTGTGGTTCCCAACAGGTTAATATTGGAGGGAGATGGTGCTATGGGCTTGAATTAAGCAATCACTATTTTTTTTCTCCACAGAGTCTGGTTTGTGTAGAACCAGAGAAGGGAATTGTGGTAAAGCTTCTTTGTGACTATATGCACATTGTCTTCCTGAATCAGTTTCCTCATCAAGGAGAAATGTGCAGGTTTTGATTCTTTTCAACATGAGTGTTTATTTTTATTTTTTCTGGTATTGAAAATACATTTTTTTCACATAATCCTGATTATGGTTTTCTCTCCCTCTCCTCCTCCCCACCTCCCTTCCCACCTGGACCCACTCCCTTTCTGTCTCTCATTAGAAAAAAACAAGCTCCTATGCAATAATAACAAAATAAAATTTAAGAAAAGAAAAGAAAAACTAGCATGTCATAACTGGACAAAACAGACAAATAGAAGGAAAGAGTTCAAGAGACACACTCATTTGCACACTCAGGAATCCCACAAAAACACTAAATGAGAAGCCATAATACATACACAAAGGGCCTGTAGGATAAAAAGAGAGAGGAAAATAATATATAGAAAATAAAATTTACAAAAGTGGGGAGGGGTACTGGCCATAATAGCACACACCTTTAATCCCAGCACTCAGGAGGCAGAAGAACACAGATCTCTGTGAATTTGAGGGCAACTTGGTTTACAAATCGAGTTCCAGAACGGCCAGAGTTGTTACATAGAGAAGCCCTGTCTTGAAAAACAAAAAACAAACAAGCAAACAAACAAAATATATTTTTTTAAAGATTTATTTATTTATTATGTATACAGTATTCTGCCTGCATGTGTCCCTGCAGGCCAGAAGAGGGCACCAGATCTCATTACAGATGGTTGTGAGCTACCATGTGGTTGCTGGGAATTGAACTCAGGACCTCTGGAAGAGCAGTCGGTGCTCTTAACCACTGAGCCATCTCTCCAACCCCAAACAAAATATTTTTAAAAAATGTAAAAGCTTGACATAAGGAACCCAAAGATGCCATTGATTTTATTCTTTTGATGGCCATCTACTGCTGGCATGCAGCATGCCCTTAAGAAAAGTAGTTTGTCTCTCCAGTGAGACTCCCTTGGAGAAAACTAAGTTTTCATTTGCAAGTGTTTATCAATTGGAGATTGCTTCTGGGATACGGATGGGGGAACGTGTCCACTTCTCTTTTCAGCTGTAATGTAGTTGGAGTTTTCTCCAGGGTCTGCAGCTGCTCAGACCCAAGTAAACACACAGAGACTTATATTACTTATAAACTATATGGCTGTGGCAGGCTCCTTGTTATCTAGTTCTTATTTCTTAACCCATTTCTATTAATCTATAAGTCACCATGTGGCTTATGGCTTACACATGCTTTACATCTTACTTCTCATGCTGGCAGTGTCTGGCAGTGTCTCCTGACTCAGCCTTCCACTTCCTAGCCTTTTCCTCTCTCCTTATCCCACCTACACTTCTTGCCTGGCTACTGACCAATCAGCGTTTTATTTATCAATCAATCAGAGCAACAACTTCACAGCATACAGAGAGACATTACCAGCACTTCCCTTTTCTTTCTTTCTTTCTTTTTTTTTAAAGGAAGGTTTTAACTTTAACATAGTAAAATTACATGTAACAAAACAATTATCAAGCAAGAATTATAGTTACAATATCTAGTCTATTTATAATATCTAGTCTATTTGTATTTGGCAAAAAGGTAGTGATATTTTAATTGTCCTGAAATGTGATTTTATTTGTATCTTAATAAATAAAGTTTGCCTAGAGATCAAAGGTCATAGCGAGCCAGGAAAAAAAAGTCAGGCTGTGGTAGCCCATGCCCTTATTCTGATCACATGGCAGGCAGAGTCTCTGTTTGGTCAAGGACACAGCCAAGTGTGGTGACACAAGCCTTTAGTCTCAGAACCAACTAAAGAGACTTGGAGGTCTGTATAGATAGGCAGTGACAAGGAAGTCATGTGGCTGGGCTTAGATCCAATGAGAAGGCAGAACAGGAAAGCAATAAAAGTGCAGGTTAGGCAGGAAGAAGCTCTCTCGTGTGAGAAACTATGGCTTGGTGGTAAGCTAAAGGGTGGTCAGTGGCTCTTCGCTATTTCTCTGATCTCTTTGGCTATTACCCCTGTATTTGGCTATGTGTTTCTTTTTTACCAAGACTGTTCAGAATTTCATCTATACTGTAGGACCCTGTTTGGAACAAGATTTATGCAGGCCATGTGCATGCTGCCTCAGACTCTGAGTTCATATGTGTATCCATTTTGTTGACTTAGACAGTCTTGTTTTCTTGGCGTTCTCCATCTCCTCTGGCTCTTAAACTCTTCCCAACTCCTCTTCTATGGGGTTCCCTGAGCCCTGAGGAGAAGGATTTGAAGGAGACATTTCTTCTATAACTGACTGTTCCAAGGTCTCTCACTTGTTGCATAATTTCTTGCTGTGCATCTCTGTTTGTTACCATTTGCTGCAAGAGGGAACTTCTCTGATGATGGCTAAGCAAGGCACTGATCTATGAGTATAACAGAATGTCAGTAGAAATCATTTATTTTTAGAATGTTTTTTTAGTAATATTTGGTTTTATCCTAGGTCACTGGACTACCTAGACATAGCTTCTTGGTCATCTGAGCAGTGTTGGGTATGGGTTCCATCTCATGGAGTGGACCATAAATCAAATCAGTTATCAGTTGGTTACTTGCACAAGCTCTGTGCCACCATTGTACTAGCATATCCTGAAGACAGGATAACATTGTAGATCAAAGCATTTATTGTAATTATATGGCATGCAGAAGGACTTGGCATATTGGGCCAAGATGCCTCAGTAGGTGAGGGAGGCATGCCATGCAGACGTGGTGGGCAGTGGCGTGGTATGGTGGAAAGTCACTCATACCATGCAGACACAGCATCCATGTGGAGAGTTTATTATAATACAGAGATAAAGAGAGAAGGGGGAAGAGAGGGAAAGGGGAGAATGGGAGAAAGAGAAAGGAAGGGAAAGTGGAGGCATGCACACCTCATGGTGAGAAAGGGAGAAAAGGAAAGAGGAATAAGAGGGGAAGGATTTTTCCTTTAAAGAAGGCTTTACATGAAGGGCAGGTTCCTAAGGAGTGGGCCAGAATGCCAACATTCTTCTGTTTTGATTATTATAAAAAGGTGAGTTATGGATAGCAAGTTGGAGAATAAGAGCACTGAATTCTCGAGACTGCTTCCTGTTGATTTTGGAGTGAAGTGGGAGGGGGAAATTGAGAGTTGGAGTCACACATGTTAGAAGGTGTGAGTGAAGAAGCATTCAGTTGTCTGTCATTGTGGAGGTCTCAGGTATGGGGATCTCAGGCATCTGTTCCTTGAGGGAGCTAAGAAGGCAGGTTGCTAGGAGAAAAAAGTATTTATCATTGGCCTCGTGAGTGGGGCTAGCCATTGGAAGAGTGATAAGTGCCAGAAAGAATGGGATGGAGAAGAGGAAAGGGTAAAAGAGTGGGATGTGAGAGTGGATATGCCCTTTATTGGGACATTTTGGAAAACTAGGTTCTGGTTGCTGAGTAGGTGCCCATTTGAACCTGGAGAGGTGGTAGGTACTAACAGTGAATTGATGGATGATGTGTTCTTTAGGAGTGCATGAGCTATCACATTTGTAGTTTCTCTGGAGGTGGGGGTGCATCCATCCTAGTTGGTGTCCTCAGCTGGTGGTTGGCATCCCTGGAGCTGGTGCAGGGGCTGGTTATCTGGAGGACCCCCTGTGGATCGGCCTTGGCCCAGGCAGGAGGGGCGAAACTGCAAAGTATGTTTGAAAATGGGTAGGGACAAAATGGGCTCTGGAGACTGTTAGTTTTCATCAGACCAGATTACTTGATAAAGTAGCAGAACATTTTCCAGGAGCCTGCAGGTATCTGTCAGACAGCTGGGACAGATTTACATCTTGGTGTCATAGCAAAAGGGTTAAAAATCCACAGAAATTTAAGGACTCCTAAGAACTGTTTGTAGCCAATGCTCTATCAGTTTATCAAAACTGCATTTATCAATGTTAAAATTTGAGCTGCCAAAGTTATGTCTGAAACAAGTCTATTCTGTACCATGAAGTCTGTGGATGAGGCATACCTGTATGTATTTTTAACAGGAAACTTATTAATCATCTATCGGGTGCTTGTAGTCTTGGGATTGGGACTGTGAAACTGGTACCTTAGTCATCAAACAATCAGATCTGAGAAGGATAAATTTAAGAAGTGAGAGAGCTTTCTAGCTACCTAGGCAGCAATCCCAAGTCTCTCCATGGTCATGGGGTGGGGGGACAGAAGCCCCAAAGGCAGCACTTGTTCAGCTGCTAAGCCCAGAAGGTCTGACAGATTTTTTTGTACAGTAGGAATTTGGGGAGACTGACCCACCTTGACTTTGCAGCATGGGGCAATCAATCCTCCATTGTTTCACTTATTCACAGTCTAGATAGTCTCAGCAGCAGTCTAAGGTGGCTTTTCACTGTGTGGCTGGCCTTGCCATAAGCTTCCAGGTGGAAGTTCTTCTGAGGCCGTCCATCTTCTTGGAGAAGATATAGAATGCTGCCAGGAGCTGACATGTCTCTCTATCATAAGCTTTTTATATTAAATGCCATATTCTCAGATCTTTAAAGGTGTTTGAGGGTTTGGGGAACAAAATCTGTTAGGTATATCTAAATTAATTTGAGAGTATATATAAATTAAACCTGGAAATACAGTTTTCCCAATCAGTTACAGCTTACCAATGGTAGCAAAAGCAAGGAGGCTAGACATACATTCTTGTACTGTTATTTTTTAAGGCCCTGTAATTCTGATCTTTGAGTACAGTCAGATTATAATCCTGAATTATTTATATTGAAATAATTTCTTAAGGCCCTATAATATCTCTTTTATTTTGTATAAAGAAGGTCAAGTATCTTACCTCATTGTAGAACCATTTTAGTTAAAAAATCTATTTATTGACAATTCTTGGTCCAGATAGGATATCAATGGGTGTTATAGATAGACATTTCATCCCCTATGTCAGGGAGTTTCTCTTTGGATTAGCTCTTTAGCCTGTTTTGGGGGGCAAGGATAATATACTTTCTTGTATAGCTGCTTCAAGCTGAAACAGAGTGCAGTTGGTCTGAGCCCAGGGAGGCTGAAAGGACAGTCAAAGGTAAGGAGGGAAACCAGGCAATTGAGTATTTATCAGAAGTATGTGGTCATCTGACCTAGCTGTAGAGAAAGGAAACAATTAAGTTTGGCTGGACTGGTTCACATCACATCAACCTTCAGCAAGTCTAGAGCTCATGGTCCTTTGGAACAGATTGCAGTTAGTAATTGGTGCTTGGATGTGTCTTCCAGCCAAGTGGAAAACCTGTTGAGGCAGGTAGACTAGAGACAAAAGTTAAGATTTATGAACTTATTTGGAACCTTTAGGCCCACAGCCTTAATAATTGGGAAGGGGAGGAGTTTGAAAACTCAAGCTGTACTGTTGTACTTATCTGGAGTCCTTTGGACCTCTGTGAAGTGGATCCAATGGCTTTTCTTGATCCTCTGAGCCTTATATGAATTCTTATTTTGTGAAAGGACATACAAGTTTTAGATATATTAGTATTATCAATCAATATTAAAATCCAAATAATAGAAAAGCAGGTGCAGGTAATGAGTATCTAGGCTCATACCTTTGGGTCTTAGCAAAATTATAAATTTGGGTTAAAAGGTATGTACATTTTTGTTTAGAGAGAGCCAGGTAGATTGGACAGAGATGTCTTTGGCATGATGAGAAGTTTGTTTATATTTAGAAGACAACAAAGGAAAATTTAAAATCCTGAGCTTGTAACCCAAACAGTATCAGAATTCTATTAATGTTAAAATCTGAAATTTTAAAAATCTTAATACAGCAATATCATATAAAGGAATGTGAAGAATTTAAATTTATGTCAAGAGACCCAGTAGGTTTAAGAAAAGTAAGGCTTGATTTTTTTTTATCTATAAAATGAGCTGGCCAGTTGGCTATGTCACCAGCACGTGGCACTGCTGATGCCGGAGAGCCCGAGAGGAGAGAGGATAGGCCTCTAAGCCCCACATGAGTACAAGCGTGGCCACGGAGGAATGCCAGGCTTCGGCCAGAGGCTTGCATCCTCAGCCCAGTAAAACAATGCTCGACAGGCAGAACTTTCCTGACCTCCCTCGCACAGATGGCCTGAGTGCTACGCACCTTGCCTGTGCTTGAGCTACTGACAGGAAGTGGTTTTTGTTTTGTTTTGTTTTGTTTTTCGAGACAGGGTTTCTCTATGTAGCTTTGCGCCTTTCCTGGAACTCACTTGGTAGCCCAGGCTGGCCTCGAACTCATAGAGATCGGCCTGCCTCTGCCTCCCAAGTGCTGGGATTAAAGGCGCGCGCCACCACTGCCCAGCCAGGAAGTGTTTTTTTTTGCTGCCCTTAATAAAGATGGCCCCTGACCATGTGATTGCCCTTATCAAATATGGCAACTGATCAGGTAGCCATGTGGATTTATTTTTTCCCAGGACAAACTGAACAGATAAGGAACAGAGAATCTCAAGCATTTAAATATGAGGCAGAAATACAGTCAAGTGGCCAGACATTTTTGCACTTGTCTGCTATCTCTTTTGCTTGGCAGCTGGAGGGACCTGGGACCCCCAAGTGAGTCCGGGAATTCCTGCACCTTGGGCCTCAGCCCACCACTTCCCTGGTCAGCTGGAGCCCAGTCAGGTAAGAGGGACAGGCAGCTGCAGGAAAATCACAGCACCAGTGTCTGCAGGTGGAACAGGCAGATGAGGTCCTGGCAACAGAGTTAATCGAGAGAGAGAAAAGAGGCTGGAGATGAAATTACAGAGGAGAGGAATTAGAGGCAAGGGACAGGCAAAGAGTACTAGCTTTATCTAGCAGGCAATTTTAAAGGGTGCACATGTCACAGAAAGGGACTTAGTGACAGGTAATGATGTAACTGCTTTGGCAGAGACTGGAGGAACATGAGGGAGCAGAGATAAGGAAGGACTCCAGCAGGCTAGAGCTGGGATAGAGGTTAGGTAGTAGACGCATTTTCCACAGTAAGGTAGAAGGTCCAACAAACTGACTTCCAGCATCTCAGAGGGTCAGTGAAGACAAATAACGGCTCAAGATAGCCAGTGGATGATCATCTAAAGGCTGTGGGCCATGGACTGAGCGGGCACAAGCTGTTGCTATATGACATCACATAGGAACAGAGGCCAGGGGGCTGAAAGCCCAAAATGTGTGGTGCCTGGTACCGTGTCTTTGGGGCAAGGTCAAAAGGTGAGAAACCACAGTCGAGAAGATATGAATCCTCACTCGTGGAAAATGACCAGAAGGGAAGGGAGGAATCTTACTGATAGGGTGAAGAGTCTCAGTGGTCCTCCAGTAGGAAAAGAGATGGTGGAGGGAAAGTGGAGGTGTGCACACCTCACAGTGAGAAAGGGAGAAAAGGGAAGAGGAAGAAGAAGAAGAAGAAGAGGAAGAAGAAGAAGAAGAAGAAGAAGAAGAAGAAGAAGAAGAAGAAGAAGAAGAAGAAGAAAGGAGGGTTTTTTCTTGGAAAAAGGCTTTATGTCAGGACCAAGGGCAGGTCCCCAAGGGGCGGGACAGGATGCGAGCATTTATGATTGGGTTGGCATTTACATTTTTCCTTTGGTAACATGAAGAGTATCTTTTTGTACCAAAGATGCTAGCACATAGGAGTGAAAGCTCTATATAGGCACTAGATCAACTTCTCCATATTCAGTGAATTGTGTAGGTGTTGTCTTCAGCAATGGAGCCTTGCCTCAGTTTGTAAAGAGCAACCTATAGTCTTAGCAACAGCCTGGGTTGTTTGGGCATTTCCATGGGACACCTTTGGCCAACAACTCAATTAGATGTAACCTAATCCCAGTACTGGACTCTTCATTTGAGTGACTATACTTTGGAGCCAGGGGCTTAAGCAGGATGTAAATGAGGCCCATATAAGTAGGTATGAGGTACTGCTTTCTCAAGGTTCACAAAACTAATCCCCACCCTCTGAACTGCATTCTCTCTGGGTTCAATTTAGGTTAGCTAATATGATACATATGTCAGCAATAGTTCCATGTATTAATACTTACAAATAGCCAATGCTAAGCCCTTCTGGTTCCCAATGACGTAGACCAATCTCTGAAGAAACTTCTGACTTCAAATCTTCAGCATATTGACAGTGGCTAAAATGGCTGTTAGTGTTTGAGTGGGTGGCTAGGCCACTAGATACACCATCATAGTCAGGAAGATGGAGATGGTATTGTCTGTATGTATTGTCATGTATGTAATGAAGAGGTTCATGGGAATTTGAGGGCACCCAAGGTGATGCCCTAGCAATGTTTCTACAGCAGGGTCCAATCTATCTCTTGTACACTGGCATCAGGCACTTGCTTGTCCAAGAAAGTCACTTTGACCCTTGTTGTTACCTTCTGGCTGATTCAGCTCAATGGTCTCCTTGAACTATTAGCCTTAGTTGGCCACCAGAGACCCCTGGAGCATCATGACAGCAGCAGCTTGCTACAACAGCAATGGATCTCTAGCCACTGCACACTCCTCTGCTAATTTTCATTTGTGTATTTCATTTTATTCAGTTTTCAGGACTACATTTGCTCTTTGTATAATACTTGCATATTTTGATTTTAATGAAACTTCGGAATTCTTTTCCAGAGTGGTTAAACCTACCAAAAATTCATTAATGAGCCCCTTTTGTTGTATCCTACTGCAATTTGGTATGCCACTGTTTGTTATTTTTGCCCTTTGGGTGGAATGTAGTGATGTCTTATTGTAGCTTTAGTAAGTGTTTTTTAATAATTAATGATGTTGAACACCTTCATTTGTTGATTTCCTGTCTATAACTCCTATTTAGTGAAATGTCTCTTCATGATCTTGTCAGGTTTCCAATTAGATTTTTTATAGTTACATTTTAAGGCTTACTTGTGTACTGTAGATTGTAGTCCTTTATGAAATCCATGACTTGCTAGTATTTTCTTCTAGCCTGTATCATACATCTATTTGCCTCCTTCATAGATTGAAAATTTTTGGTTTACAGGATTAAAATATAGCTTAGTGGTAGAGTGCATGTTTAAAATGTGCAAGGCCCTGTGTTAAACATTGAGTACAAGTATTTGTCTTAAAGTTTTTGATCAAGCTCAGTTTATTATTTTAAATGGATTTTGCTTTTGAACTCTTTAGCTCTGGATACTTAATTTTCTCCTAAGCTTTTATTTAAAGGTTTATACTTTGATAAAATTACAAAAACCTAAAATCTCATAATAAAACTGGAATCAATTTGGAATTAATTTTTTGCCAAGGGCCATGGAAGTATACAGCAGATGAAAACTAGTGTTCAACAAGTCAACCTACCAGATGATTAATTCTCTGTTGGGGAGCGCCACTTAACAAAGCAATGGAGAGTAGCATGAATCTTAAAAAGGTCTTATTAATAAAAACAAACCCAGAGCCAGGTATTGGGATGAACACTGAAAGGTCAGATGTAGCTAGAGTTTTTCTGGCTTGCCCACAGTCAGGACAAATCTCTGTAACCTGCCAGTCCCACATCCGCTCAGACCCAACCAAGTAAACACAGAGACTGTGTATGGCCATGGCAGGCTTCTTGCTAAATGTTCTTATATCTTAAATTAATCCATTTCTATAAATCTATACATTGTCATATGGCTTGTGGCTTACCGGCATCTTCACATGTTGCTTGTCATGGCGGCGGCTGGCAGTGTCTCTCTCTGCCTTCCTGTTCCCTCAATTCTCCTCTCTATTAGTCCTGCCTATACTTCCTGCCTGGCCACTGGCCAATCAGTGTTTTATTTATTGACCAGTCAGGGCAATTTAACATACAGACCATCCCACAGCAGTCAGAGAAGCAGAACAAGCCATAGCTAGCCTCAACTTCTCAGCCGATCTTGTTTCCTCAAACTGGAAGCCTCTGAGTCCTCATTTGGAATAGATTTCAGCTGAACTGCTGCTAAAAGTCTAAAAGCTTAAAAGGCTCTAGCTCCTTTATATACCTTTCTGTGTCCTGCAATCACTTCCTGGGATTAAAGGTGTGTGCCACCATGCCTGGCTCAGTTTCCAGTGTGGCCTTGAAACCACAAAGATCTGGATGGAGCTCTGCATCTGGAATGATAGGATTAAAGGTGTGTGTGCCACCATTTTCTGCCTTCTATGTCTGTCTAGTGGCTGTTCTGTTCTCTGACCCCAGATAAGTTTATTAGGGTGCACAATATATTGCGGGACATAGTATCACCACCTTTCCCCTTTTTTGTTTAAGATAATAAAAGATGCTTATAACTATATCCAATAAGTATACACAATATATACAGTCAAGAATTACATTAACAATGCCTAGTCCATTAACATTTGACAGATTCAGACAAAAAACCCTCCATTATATATATTAACAATGTCTAGTCCATTAACATTTGACAAATTCAGACAAAAATTTCATTATTTATCCTATTATGGTGAGTCCAATAAAAAATTTGTATACAGTATAAAAAAAATCCAACACAATGTAAAATATTTAAAACAAGTAGTGCATTTATAAAAGTAGATTCAATAATCTATCTTTTTATCTTGTCATATCCATATTCTCTCTTTTTTCTTTTCATAGTAGATTTAATAATCTACCTTTTATCTTATTTTATATCTTCCCTTTTTTCTCTTTGGAGTAGATTTAATAATCTACCCTTTTATTCTATTATTTTTATATCTTTTTTTCCAGAGTAGATTCCATAATCTACCTCTTATTTTATCTTCTTTTTTCTTTTTCTTTCTTTTTTTAAAAATAAGAACCCTGAATCTAATATCCTTTGTTTAGCTTCACCCTCTTCGATCATTATCAATTAACAGCTTGTAACCAACCATTATAAACAATGACAATATCCCAAATCTGAAACCCATTGAAAGAACAAAAACCACCCACCCCACCTTTTGGGAATATGGGCATCATGTTCTTAAAATTACTTCCTGCTGTTTGTGGGCAAAGGCATCTTTAGGGGATTCTGAAAAGAAAAAAATTTGGTTAATTGTCAAGTTCCAGGAGAGGTAGCTATATTATTTGTTGTCCTGTCTCTGCATAATGCCAAAGTTCAGGGCTTATCTCAAGTCCTTGTTCAAGTAGTCTGTGAAACTGGATCATCTCAGCTGTATGCGATCTGTATGGTATCAAATGTGAGTTATATATAAAGGCTGCTTCCTATTTCTGATTATATCTTGTAACTGAATAAATAGTGAAATTAATTTTGACTCATCAAGGATAAATTCTGCAGTCTCAATATGTAAGACCACCCTTTCAGCATATTGAGAATAAGTAACTATGTTGAGAGGGTCTGAAAAATCCATTAATACCAACAAAATAGCATACAATTCTGATTTTTGAACCAAATTATAAAGACTTTGAACCACTTTACTTAAATTTTCTGATTTGTAACCTGCCTTTCTTTGTTTGTTTGCATCTGTATAAAATGTATGAGCTCCAGATGTAGGTATTTCCATACAATGAGAGGCAAAATCCAATTAGCTCTCTTTATAAGTTCAATTCTATGTTTTTGGGAATGTTTGCTATTAATTTTTCCCAAAAAATTACTGCAAGCTCTTTGCCAAGGTTCACTTTCTGCTCTTAACTTGTCAATGTCCTCCTTAGTTAAATGTACAACAATTTCTGTTGGGTCTATTCCTTCTAATTGATGAGGTCTCAATTTACCTTTTAAAATCAAGTCAGAGATCTTTTGCTCAAGAGTTTTTAATTTTTCACTCTGTTTATTTGGCAGAAATATCCATTCTGATATAATATCTTCCCTCTGCATTAAAATTCCTATAGGAGAATGCTGAGAGACTAAAATAACCAAAATGCAATCAAGCTTTGGATCCACACAATCTACATGTCCTTCCTGTACTTTCTTTTCCACCAAGGCCAGTTCTCTCTTAGCTTCAGCTGATAATTCTCTTGGACTATTTAAGTCCTTGTCACCGTCTAAGGTTTTGAACAAATTACTCAGTTCATCATTTTTTACCCCAACAACAGTTCATAAATGGGAAATATTTCTGAATAATCTTTGAAAGTCATTAAGAGTTCATAATCTATCTCTTCTAATTTGTACCTCTTGGGGTCTAATTTTTTGTAGATCTATTTTATATTCTAAATAATTAATAGAATCTCCTCTTTGTATCTTTTCAGGAGCAATTTGTAATCCCCAGCAAGGCAAAATTTTCTTTACTTCTTCAAACATTCTTTTCTAAATTATCTGCATTTGAATCAGCTAATAAAATATTGTCCATGTAATGATGAATTATAGATTTAGAAAAGTGTTTATGTGTTACTTCCAATGGCTGTTGTATAAAATATTGGCACAGGGTTGCACTATTCAACATTCTCTGTGGGAGAACCCTCCATTGATATCTCTTAACCAGTTGAGAATTATTATAAGCAGACACTGTGAAGGCAAATCTTTCTCTGTCTTTTTCTTATAAGGGTATTGAGAAGAAACAGTCTTTTAAATCAATAACTAGAAGAGGCCATCCTTTAGGTAACAGAGTAGGCAAAGGAATTCCGAACTGCAGAGAGCCCATTGGTTGAATTACTTTGTTAATTGCTCTAAGGTCTGTTACCATTCTCCATTTACTAGATTTCTTTTTAATAACAAATGCAGGAGAATTCCAAGGGCTCGTTGATTCTTCAATATGCTGAGCATTTAACTGCTCTTGAACCAGCTCTTCTAAAGCCTGGAGTTTCTCTGTTGTTAAAGGCCATTGCTGAACTCATACAGGCTTGTCTGTTAATCATTTTAAAGGTAGAGCTGTTGGTGTCTTTGAAAGACCAGTAGCTATGGAGCCCTGTTCTTGTACAGTCTGGATGGTTGGTGGCCACTCTTTATTATAATACTTCCTAATATTTCTCTCAGAAATGTGTTAGTTTATGGTTTGTTTCTGAGGTTGGAGGGATGTTAATCTGAGTATTCCATTGTTGTAATACATCATGATCTCATAAGTTCATAGCTATGTTAGCCACATATGGCTTTAATTTTCCTCTCTGTCCTTCTGGAACCTATACATTTAAGCCACCTTGCACTCTTTCACTTGAGATAATGTTCCAATCCCTAACAGCTGAATATTTACCTACTGAAGAGGCCAGTTTAGATGCAAAAATTCTGGTGCAATTATTGTAACATCCACACCTATGTCTAATAAACCTTCCAAGAGAAAGTCATTTATTAGTATTTTTAATTTTGGTCTTTGTTCATTTATAGAAGTTTGCAAGAAAATTTGCTTTATGGTTTTTCCTGAATTTCCTATTCTCTCTGCTATAGCTGTTCTATCACCCCGAGCAGCCTACTTTATTCTAATAGGCATTTGGTTATTTAATTGCTCCGAGAAGGAGTTTCTTCTATGATGGCAGGAAAGGTCTAAATTGAATTTGCTGTGGGGGCCTGCATGAGGCCCCTCTGGGAGTTTCCCAAAGGCAGAGACAAAGGATTTCCTTGTCTAGCCCTTGTTAATCTACATTCATTGGTCCAATGTTTTCCCTTACCACACCTTTTGCACACTCCAGAAGGAAGGGGCATTCTGTTGACATTGTTCCTTGAATAAACATTCTTTCTAGGAATGCCCTGTTTACACTCCCTTTACAAATGACCTTGTTTACTACAACCAAAATATCTGACATTATTTCTCCTCAAAACTTTTGAAATTACTTCTCCTATCCACATCTCAACATGGTCATGAGACTCAATATTAATTGTGTCCCTGATCCAATCCTCAAAGGGTACTGATCTTGCCTTTAATGGCCTGATTATTCTTTTACATGCTGCATTCATCTTCTCTAAAGCCAAAGATTTAATTATTATCTGTCTAGTTTCTTTATTTGGTATTATTCTATTTATTGCTGAAGACAGTCTTTGTAAGAAATCTGTAAAGGATTCTTTGGGGACCTGTATAACTTTTGTGAATGATTCAAAAATTTTTTCCTGCTTCCTCAATTTTGTCCCATGTATTCATGTTTGCCATGTGGCATAGAATTAAGGTTTGGTTATCATATAAGCATTGTCTTTGTATATCAGCATATTTGCCTTCTCTGAGCAGCTGATCGTGGGAAATTTGCACACTTCTAGCTCTACATTGTTGCTCTATTGTTGTAGCCTCCTCCTTAAACCATGTTCTCCACTGTAATTGTTCCCTGGCCTCCAGGACAGCTGTTACCAATTCTTTCCAGTCTTGAGGGATAATCCTATTACAATTTGACCACACGTTTAACATTTGCTTTACAAATGGAAAATGCATGCCAGATGATACGATAGCTTCCTTAAATCTCCTTAAATGTAACGTTTCCACTGGAGTCCAATTAGTTTGTACATGCTCTTTAGCAGGTGGTTCCTGTAAGATTACCAGATAGATTAAGTTTGGTTGTTTGAAAACAGGATGTATCTCTGTAACACTATAATTCAATCCTGAAATAATTTCATCTTTAAATTCTTCTGTCTGGGTCTGAATTACTCTATAAGTCATTTTAACAGGTTTTTCTAAAGCTTTTATCTTGGCACTTAAATTGACCAACCTTTTTAGTACTAAAATAAGGATGATATAGACGAATTTCTAAACAGTCTTATTAAATAAGAAACACAGAGCCAAATACAGGGGTAATAGCCAGAGAGATCAGAGAAATAATAAATAGCCGTGACTAACCTTAGCTTGCCACCATGCCGTAGATTCCCCCGAGAGGGAGCTTCTTCTTGTCTAACCTGCGTTTTTATTGCTTTCCTGTTCTGCCTTCTCATAGGCTCTAAGCCCAGCCATATCACTTCCTTGTCACTACAGTCTGTATATACAGACCTCCAGGCCTCTATGGTTGGTACTGGGATTAAAGACTCAGGTCACCTTGCTTGGCTGTGTCCTTGACCACACAGAGACTCTGCCTGCCATGTGATTGGATTAAGGGCATGTGCCACCACCACCTGAATTCTGTTTATGGCTTGCTATGACCTCTGGTCTCCAGGCAAACTTTCTTTATTAACATGCAAATAAAATCACATTTTAGCACCACAGGATGATAAACAAATAATATTCATAATTGATGTTACATATATCCCATCAACATTAATTATCCTCTCATTTAATTGTCCCATTTTTAGACTGCCTAATGTGTTATCAAACAAAGACCAATATTCTTCCATTGTAAAAATGTTTCCCATTTTTTAATGTGGGGAAAAATTCTCTTTTAACTAGTTTTTCCCTTTAAGATATCTTAATTGACTTATCAAGTCTGTGTAGAACAGTAGAACTCTGTGGGAATTTCTAAGCATTTCTTTCCTAAAAACAGCTATGGATGTTTTGCCACTGCTTGTGTATAAATATTCTATCTGTTGGGAACACATATAGCTGTGGATGGTCAGGAAGATGATTTCTGTTTAAGCTGTGTAATTCTGATGAATAGAAATACTACTAGAATATTTTTCTTAACTGACACAAGAAAGTAACAGTATTCTCAGTCACAAAGATGTCTAATTTTAGATGTCAGAACAAATTCAAAATACACTAAGCTGCCCCTTCAGAGAATACACAAAGACATGTTCCTAGGTATTTATTGCTAAATCAAGGTCAGACCTGAAGCAACTTTGGTGGACATAAATTCCTGCAGTAGTTGGATTTCTACATGTACTTCCAGCCTCAGTTTATGTCACATACTCAAAGTTCAGCCAAGTAACTGTTATTATTAAGTTCTGAATTTCAATGTCATTCTCTTCCTGGGAATGCCAACCACTCAGGCTATGTGCTTGGTCAAGTGTTACTTACTCACTGGCTGGTCAATGTGACCTTTCTATTCTGACAGAAACTGTGTGACTTCTTATGTGTATCAGTTTGGCTCTGTCTCTGATTGTTTACTCAAGAAATGCTATCCCAGGTACACGATCTGACTTTTTAGAGCCCATTACTTATGGTGGGATGCCTTACTCAGTCTTGATGTGGGGGCACGGGGGGGGGGCTTGGTACTGTCCCCACTTGGTGTGCCAGCCTGTGTTGACTATCCAAAGGACACCTTACCCCCATGAGGAGTGGATGGGGGTAGAATGGGGGGGGGGAGGAGGAGGGAATGGGAGAAGGGGAGGGAGGGGGAATAGTGGTTGTTATCTAAAATGAAACAAATTCTAAAATAAAAATAAATTTTTAAATAAATAAGTAAATAAATAGAAATGCTTTGTGACCCTGAAAATGTCCCTCATGTTTGTGCAGAGTTTGGCTGTGAGGGGAGCAATGAGAGAGCAGAGAAATGTGAAGGGACTGTAAAAGGAGCTGTGCAGTGAGTGAGTATGTGTTAGACTGTGGGGGTGTATGTGCATAGGAAGTAGAGGAGAACAGATGAGTAGCTAGGCAGGAGAGAGAGCAAGAAAGATTTTAAGAGAGGATTTTTTTCAAGATGAAAAGAGAAAGTTACCATTAAAAAGTGTGTATGTTTCCTTATTTACCCCTCAGATAGATAGAAACTTATTTCTAAAGATCCTCAGACAAAACAGTTTCCTAAAGTTCTGCTACTCTGAGGTTTTCTATTCACAACCCTGAAACAGTTTTGGGAGTCCCCTGCCCCCCAGTCTGCATTAGGTTTTCAAGTTTGAAGACTAGGTGGATTTCATATTTTGCCTAGGGGTATTTGATCTCTTTGGTATCATTTGCTAAAAAGGTTGCCCTTCCCTTGTTGAAGAGATTTAGGTAATTGTTCACACGTGGCTTGAGCTTACTATGTGGGTTTGAAGAAACATTAATGAATTTTCCACTCTGTTCCCTTTGTTCTTGTACTGATGTTACATGGATGCTATCTCTGCATATGTATAAATTGCAGAATCAGGTACACTAAAGCCTACTTACTTTCTTTTAACAATAATTCTACTTTCTTTGACTTTCCATATAAGTTTTCTAATAATCTTGTCATTATATATAGAACAATTTGCTTTCATTTTAATATAATGTATGTTAAATTTTGATGTCAATTTGAAGTGAAGGTCATCTACCTCATTGGGTCTTTTAATCCATGGATATTAACATTAATCCATTCAGTCAGATCGTTGATTTCTTTCATCAACATTTTGTGAGTTTTGAATAATTGTGAGCTTTATGCATGTTTTGTTAGATTTATATTTACCTCTTCCAGTTTTCTGAAAGACTATAGTTTTCATTAACATTTGATTTCAGGATCCATATTTTCACTGCTTGTCTATAGAGAAACAGCTGATATCTAGGTTTAATCTTGTGTCCTAAGAGGTTGCTGAAGTCACTTTTGCAAAATAGACTTTTGTAGAAGTAACCATCTTATTAAATAAGAAACACAGAGCCAATGCAAAGATGAAAGTCCAAGAGGTCAGAGCTAAGAGCCTTACCCTTCACTGCTGCAGCTATCCTCTTCAGCTAAAAGACCTACTTCCTGTGTGCTTGTCTTTATATAGACTTTCTGTTCTGCCTTCTCATTGTAAACCCAACCACATGACCTCCTCATCACTGCCCATCTGTACAGACCTCCAGGTCTTCTCTGATTGGTATTGTGATTTAAGGCATGTGTTTCCATACTGGCTGTATCTTTGAACACACAGAGATCTGCCTAGCTCTGTCTTCCAAGAGCTGGGATTAAAGGTGTGTGTCACCAATGCCCTGCTCTGCTATGGCTTGCTATTAGCTCTGACCCCCAGGCAACTTTATTTATTAACATCCAAATAAAATCACATTTCAGTACAAATAAAATATCACCATATACTTTTATGATTCCTTGGGATTTCCTAAGCAGAAGAACATGTCATTTGCAAATAGAAACATTTATGTCTTCATTGTCCATCTGTAAATTTTCAAATTCCCTTCTTAGCTTCACTGCATGGCTTGAATGTGCAATGTTGAGTGAGTGGTGAGAGTAACTTTCTTGCCTCACCTAATGGTGAGGGAGAGCATCTGACTCTCATTAAGTAAGGTGTCAATGCAGGCATCTATAGATACTCTTTGATGAGGAAGGCTCTTGTGAGATTTTATCACAAAAGGATATTGCAATATCACATGCTTTTTCTCTATTTGTTGATGTGATCATGTTTTTTTTTTTTTATAAATTCGCTTGTTAATATGGGCTTTTGAGTGATGAATCAAATTTTCATCTCATATACAAATCCCACTCATTATAGCATAGTGTTTATGTGTGCATTTGCTTACATTTTGTTAAGGATCTTGTATTTGCATTTGTGAAGCATATTAAGTAATATCCAGTTTGAAAAGGGCACCATCTTGGTCTGATTTTGGCATCAGAGTAGTTCTAGTTCATGAATGGACTTAGAGTGGTCTTTCCTCTTTTATTTTCTGAAAAACATTGTATAGAAACTCTTGTTTAATTTTTTGGTAAAGTAGAATCCCCCCCCCCTCATTTTTCCTTTCATTGAAAATAGATTATTTTCTCATGCAAAATATCCTGATTATATTTCCCCTTGTCTACTCCCCCAAGTTCCTCCCAACCTATCCTCCCATGCATATCCACTCCCTTTCTGCCTATCATTATAAAAGAATAGGTGTCTAAGATAATAACCAAACATGACAAAATAAAATATAATAAGATAAAATGCCGTCCTATTGAGGCTGGATAAGGCTATCTAACAGAAGGAAAAGAGCCCCAAAAGCAGGCATAAGAATTAGAGACCTACTCTTTCACACACTCAGGAGTCCCACAAAATACTAAAGTGGAAGCTACAGTATATATGCAGAAGACTTCGTGTAGACCTGTGTAGGCCCTGTGATTGCTGTTTCAGTCTCTCTGAGTTCATAGGAGCCTTGCTTACTTGATTCAGGGAGCCTTATACTCCTGTTTTCCCCCATCCCCTTTTCCTCTTATTCTGTTTCCACTTCTTCTTTCATGAGGTTCCCTGGGCTCTGAGGGGAGGGATTTGACCATGGATGGCATCATATTTCAAGCTGTGTACCAAGGACACTCTCTCTTTGTAATGTCTGTCTCTAGGTTTTTTGCAGCTGTCCCTATCTGCTGCAAGAGGAAGCTTCTCTGTTGATCACTTTTATCATGAAGGAGTATTGGATTATGTCAAAGGCTTTTTCTGCATCTAATGAGATGATTGTATTTTTTTTGTTGTTTTGTTTTTCGAGACAGGGCTTCTCTGTGTAGCTTTGCGCCTTTCCTGGAACTCACTTTGGAGACCAGGCTGGCCTTGAACTCACAGAGATCCGCCTGCCTCTGCCTCCTGAGTGCTGGGATTAAAGGCTTGCGCCACCATTGCCCGGCGATTGTATGGTTTTTGTCTTTGTTTGCTGGGGGATATCTTTCTGTATGATGTAAAATATGTTTTTCCCATTGGTTAATAAATAAGCTGCTTTGGCCTATGGCAAGGCAGCTTAGAGGTAGGCAGGAAATCCAAGGAGAGAGACAGGAAAGAGAAAGGCAGATCCTGAAGAGATGACAGCCTGCTGCCCAAGGAGCAACATGCCAGCAGACTGGTGAAGCCATGGAACACGTGGCAAAACATAGATTAATAGAAATGGGTCAATTTAAGATATAAGAGCTAGCTAGCAAGAGGCCTGCCATTGGCCATACAGTTTGTAAATAATATTAAGCCTCTGGGTGATTATTCTATAAGTGGCTGTGGGACTGTGGGGCTGGGTGGGACCAGAGAGAAACTTTTGGCTACATTTGGTACAAAATGTGTTGGCTTAAGTTTCACCTAAAACCTGAGAGAACTTAATAAGAGATTCTAAAATGGAGCCCAAACCAGCTTCCTATTGCATGTCTCATGAGGGCTGTGAGATGCTGCAACATTTAGGCTTGAGTGCAGCATGGCAGATTCCTGCATCTTCCTGCATCAGTACACAGAGGTGTCTCCAAGCTGTGCGACACACTGCATGGTGGATTTAGCCTTTACTCATACAGACAAAAAAGGGTTTATGGGCCAGCCGCATGCTACCTGATGGCAGCATGGATCCCAGAGTTGGTGGGATAAGTGTGACTCTCCTGGGTACCTCCACTGTGTTGGGAAGCTGAAGTGGGCAGAGTAGGCAGCCAGGGTAGCCGCTTCAATCTTAGCCATGCTGCAGTTTGCAATGATCAGAAAAGGATTATAGATACATAAAAGACAGATTCAGATGGAATAAACCTCTAAATGGTTTACAATATATGTAAAAATGTATGCAGGCTTGGAAGAGAAAGGAAAAGGAATATAGACAGTTATGTAAAGAAACAGTTTCAAAAAAATAAAGTCTTTAAAGAGACAGTGAAAGTAATATAAAAATAATCCACATAAAGATGGAAATCACACACAGAGTATGGATTATATTGTTTTTGAGATTTTTAACTAAAGAAAGACATTTGATTGTAAAGGCTGCTGAGTTAAACCAATATGTATATTTTAAAGGTATCTTGACTTCAAAATTTGTGTCTAAGGATATGTTGCTTCAGAAAAGAGGTTCTGCTTTTGTTTCCACAGAAGATGAGAACCTGTGGATTGCTTCCAGGCTAATAAAGTTTGATTAACCAAGACCTCCAAAAGGTCTCCATTGACACCATGGCTCAGATGATCCAACATCCAAAATCAGCTTCAAAGCAAATGGCTGAAATGATTCATCCTCACAGACTACTACAGCCAAGGTTTAGCTATAATTCTTAATTTTTTCAGTATCCCCATAAGATTATCAGCATCCCCAATCAGTATGAAGTAGTAAGAGAAGCTATGTCCAAGTTTCCAAAATATTATTTATAAACATTTATTTTTATTTAAAGGGGGTTGATTATAAATGCAACCTCTTTCTAAAGAATAAAAGGGGATATTATAGATATAATAGGATGAAAGGGCAGATTATTGAATCTACTTTTAAAGAGCAACAACTTGTTTAAAATGTTTTACATGGCTATAGATTTTAGTTTATTACAAATTTAAAGTTAATTTTGTTATATTTTATGTATTTTTCTGCTCTTGTTTAAGATATTATGTTTATGCAGCTCATTTAAAATTATAATATATAATTAAGAAATACAGACTAATAGTCATCTAGAATAATCAAACTTATGTTAGTTAAGTTTTTTAGGCATACATAGATATATTTCAATTAGTAAGTAATCTTCAAATACTTCAAAGACCTACAGAATATGGCATTTAAAATGTTTTAAAATTTAAAGGCTTTCTGAACAGTGAGACACATCTGCTCCTGGAAGCACTGATTTACTTCAAAGAGGAAAATGGGCATTGAAGACACTCCAGATGGAGTTTATCTTCTTGTTACAAAATGGCCTGTTTGGCAAAGAACTGCTCTTCCTTCTTCCTGTGTCCTGTAGAGCATCTGGCAACCTCCTCTGAGAAGCAGGAACCTGAAGGACCAGATCTTGCCTTATTTTTGGCAAAATTTAGTGTCATTTTTCCATGGGTCCTGCATGTTCAGCTTATATAACATACTATCAAGCAGTCCAAGGAAGCACAGTTCTTTGCCAAGAGAAACTTTTTTTGAGTACATTTGTTTATATGGTGGATTACATCTATTGACTTTCATATGTTGAACCATTCTTGCATCTCTGGGATTAAGCCTTCTTGATAGTGGTGGCTGATCTTTTTGATGTGTTCTTAGATTCAATTTGCAAATATTTTTTGAGTATTTTGCATCTATGTTCATAAGGGAAATTGCTTTGTAACTCTTTTTCTTTGGTGGTTTGGGTATCGGGGTAATGTGGCCTCATAAAATAAATTTGGCAATGTTATTTCTGTTTCTGTTTTGTGGAATACTTTGAGGACTATTGACATTTACTATTCTTTAAAAATCTGGTAGAATTCTGTGCTAAAAACATCTGACACTGAATTTTTTTTCAGGGGTGCAGAAACTTTTAATGATTGCTCCTATTTCAGGGGTTATAGATCTGTCTAAATTGGTTATGTGATTTTTATTTAACTTTAGTAGGTGCTACCTTTGGAGAAAATTATTCACTTCTTTTAGATTTTCCAATTTTGGGGCATACAGATTTTTGACATATGTCCTTATGATTTTCTAGATTTCCTTGGTGTCTGTTGTTATTTCCTCCCTTTCATTTCTGACTTTGTTAGTTTGCATATTATATCTCTGTGTCTTAGTTAATTTGGGTAAGTGTTTGTTTATGTTGTTGATTTTTAAAAAAAGAACCAACTCTCTGTTTCATTCTTTGTATTTTTAATCTTTGTTTCTATTTTATTGATTACAGCCCTGAGTTTCTTTATTTCTTGCTTTCAACTCCTCTTGGATGTTCTTTTTGTCCTAGAGCTTTCAGGTGTGCTATTATGTTGCTAGTTTGAGATCTCTTCTTTTTTTATGTAGATACTTAGTGCTATGAATTAGCCTCTTAGAACTGCCTTCATTGTGTTCTATAAGTTTGAGTATGTTGTGTATTCATTTTCATTGAATTCTAGAAAGTCCTTAAATTCTTCTTTTATTTCCATCTTGACCCATTTTTCATTCATTTGGGATTTTTAACCATCATTTCTTCAAGCACTTTCTCAATTATGCTTTATTTCTTCATTCTAAGATTCCCTACAAACAAAGATTTATGTATGTATGTATGTATGTATCATCTACCTATCATCTATTTACTTGTTATCTATCATCTATCTATCTATCTATCTATCTATCTATCTATCTATCTATCTATCATCTATCATCATACATATACATATATAATATTACATGTGCTTATAACATTATTATCCACAGGTTCCTGAGTCTGCATTTTTCAGTTTGTTGTTCCTTGGTTGGCCAGACTGAATGTTTTTCAGTGTGCTTTTTTCAAATTTACCAACCCATTTGCCTGTTGTCTTAATTTTGCTATTGGGTCTTTTCTATTTCAGTTCTCCCTTTCAACTGTAAAATTTTCATGTAATTCTTTATACCTTATATTATTTATTATATTTCATTATTTGTCATTTTCTTGATGGATTTTCTTTCTTCTTTTAAGCATAGTCATACTTCTTTGTGCAACATTTTGATGACAGACTTCTAATTATTTGTGAGATAAATCTAACACTTATGCTGCCTCCTCTTCAGCTTCTTTGCACTGTTGTCTGAGAATGTGAGTCCCTATTATATTTATTATTTCAAATTGGTAAGTGTAGCTGAAGTTTTTCTGGTTCCTCCCAGCTCCTGTGGTCCTGCAGTCCTGCAGCCGCTCAGACCCAAATAAACACACAGAGGCTTATATTAATTACAAACTGTATGGCCTAGTGACTCAGACTTCTTACTAGCTAGATCTTACATCTTAAATTAACCCATTTCTATAAATCTTTACCTTCCCATATGGCTCATGGCTTACCAGTATCTTTACATCTTGTTTCTCATGGTGGCAGCTAGCAGCATCTCCTGACTCAGCTTTCCTCTTCCCAGAATTCTCCTCATCTGCTTATCCTAGTATACTTCCTGCCTGGTTACCAGTCAGAGCAACACATATTTGCAGCACACAAGATATTCCACAGCACCTCCCCTTTTCTGTCTAATCAAAAAGGAAGGTTTTAACTTTGACATAGTAAAATTACATATAATAGAACAGTTATCAAGCAAGAATTACGGTTATAACATCTTTGTAGTTGGTAAAATTAAAGAAAATATTCTATCTATCTTATATTTATGAGTCTAAAGTTTCATATCTAATTTATCTTTTATCATAACCAAGGAAAATTATAACTAAAACTATCTAGACTTTAAGTACATCAAAGACCTCAGAAAGATATAACATTACCTAAGTAAACAGAAAGAATATTGTAAGCAACTTCCAAAAATCTAGAATGACAGAGACAGCTGGCTACCTGGACAGTTACTCAACATTCCTCTGCAACGTTGGGGCATTTTTCTTCAACCTATAGATTTAAACTCTCTGACACTTCTCTCTGTGTCCTGTAGAATGTCTGGCAATTTCTTCTGCAAAGCAGTAAACTGAAGGACCATTTCACCCTGCAAAGTTCAGTGGTCACCTTCCTATGGGTTCTGCATGTCCAGTTTATACAACATACTGTCATCAGTTGACATAAGGGCACTTTTTTGCCCAGTGGCTAACTTTTGCAACAAAGAACGCAAACTCCATAATGAGTTTTTTCACTGACCATCATCCTCCTTGAAGTAATTGGTGCTGCCAGGAACAGATGTGTCTCATTGTCCAACAAAGTCTAAGTTTTTAAAACATTTTAAGTGCCATATTCTGTAGGTCTTTGAAGCGTTTGAAGATTAACTACCTAATTGAAATATATCTATGTATACCTAGAAAACTTAACTAACATGACTATAAGTTTGATTATCATATTACTATACATATTAAGTACAACTATTAATCTGTATTTCTTAATGATACATTACAATTTTAAATTAGTTGCACAAACATAATACCTTAAACAAGAGTAGAAATATACATAAAATATAACAAAATTAACTTTAAATTTGTATCAATAAACTAAAATATATAGCAATTTAAAATAAGTTGCTCTTAAAAGTAGGTTCATTAATTTACCCTTTCATCCTATTATATGTATAATATCCCCTTTTCTTCTTTATAATCAGCCTAAGAGCTTTTCTGTAGACAATAAATAAATTTGTAAACTTAGCAGAGTGGTAGTAGCTGCCTTAGCAGATGTGGAATCTTTGCTACAGCCTTTGAAGTTAACCTTGGCTACATGATCTGAGACCCATTGACCCATCCAAAATGTTATATTCTGGTCCTGAAACCAGGGAAAAGAATCAATAATTTTACCACAGGGCTGCGTAAACTCTTAAGCCCTTAGTTATGACAGCATTTGAATATATTCAGACATCCTATAGAATGCCATATAGAACCACTAAATTGATGATATCATTGTAATTAAGTTATATGAATAGGAAATGACAAATTCATTTGATAGTTTGGTGAGTACCAATTCCTTGGAGGATGTGAGATAAATCCTGTGAAGATTCAGGAACCTACTGCATTAGTTAAAAATTTGTTTTCAGATGAACGTGAATTGTCAGGATTTATTACTAACTCTTGAAACTTGAGTAATTGAGGTAGTATTTAATGCAGGCTGAAATGAGTTAAAAGAACATTATTGCTTCATTTGCCTATTGTGTCTGTCACTGAGACAGCATGTTGCTCATACACTATTGAAATTATAAAGCCCTACTTTAGATTGCTGTATATTATATGAAACAGTGAAAGAATGTAGATTGAGGTTCAGGGTGTTGGCCTACCAGGACGCATCCCCCTGCTGAATATTTCTCAGGTAGGCAAGGCCCCTAAGGCTACAGATCCTGGAATGTCTTTTGTTTTTGCTGTTACTTTGCATGCTTCCTGTTGCTATCTTTCTCTGATATCTGACATTGATTGAATTGGGCGTGGGGAAATTCCACACTGCCTGTAAGGTATGTGTTTATCTCATGGAAACATCCCAATCTATTGGACATTCATGTCTGTGGATTGTTAGAAAGATGATTTCTCCTTAAGCTGTATTGTCTATTGACAGAGTTTTGATGAATAAAAATAAATACTAGGACATGTTTCATAAGCTAAGGCCTGTTGTTCCACGAGGCCTATGAGCCACACTTAGAGCTGCTTTAGATTACAGTTCAAATTAATGATAAACTGGAAACCAGAATGGCTCAAATTCCTTTAATTTTATGGCTGAGCACCATAAAGCTTCAAAAGAGCTTTACCTAGACTAGATGCCTTGCTAATGGTTTAAGATAAGCTATCCCAGGTAAGCAAGGACACACAGCTGTACTATCTGGCTAGATTGTAAATCCAAAAACAGCCCAATGATTGCTAACTGGCAAATGATTAATTTCTTGCACCCATTCATGACCTCAATTTGTGAAAATAAATTCTGATTAATCAAGGCTACAGAAAATAATTTAGCTCTGTAGCCCCAAATGGGGGCTGTAGGTGTTCTTGGATTATCAGAAGCTGGAGTATTTAAGCAGTGAAAGGAAATGGAACAGAGGAGTAATGTAGTAGTACAGTATGAAAGAGAACAGCATGATGAGACAACAAGAAGAGACTAAAGAAAAGAAACCATCAAGAGAGACTGTGTGAGCTTTTTCCTTCCATAAAACCCCTCAGATAGAAAAGTCCTAGCCTCACCAATGCTGTGGATTCCTTGCAAGCCCTTTGTACTGTTTGGAGGTTGGCACTCTAGTCAGTGTTAGAAATAATTCTTTCCTGAAGTTGGGGTAAATGAAACAATATTAAAAAAATTGCTTTATTCTATAGTCTGTAATTTGCCTACTGCTGACATTGAGAAAGTCAGAGTTTAAGAGTTTCTTTTAAAAATATTTCTATTGCAGTACAGGAGACTGAACCTAGTGCCTTAAAAATGCAAGGTAAGTGATTTATCACTGAGTCTTTAGTCTCCAAAGTATTTATTTTAGTTCTGGGGATTGAACTCAGAGCTTCATGAATCTAGATGAGACCGCTCACCTCCAACCCCTTATGAGGAGGTGCCTTTGAAGAAAGTTCCTCAGTTTACCAAAGGAATCTAGGCAGAGGACTCATTCAGACAGCCTTCTGAGAGGACTTGGCCCATATCACCCTGACTTTACAAGGCATGCTGCTACTGAGACTAGCAATCAGCTGCACTGATTTCCAATGGTGAAATAAACACCTGTGTTTGCTGTGTATCCAAGGTGGGTCATGGGGGAGAGAGTGCTTGCCTCATGTACTAATATTGAGCTCAAAAGAATCAGCCAGGAAAGTAAGACTTCAGCATAAATGATTCTATGCAAAATGCACTGAAACCTGGGCTCAGAAAAAAAAAACCATGACCAGACACTCTAATTTCTAAACTAAGACTGTGTTTGATTAGAGTGATTTTTTTTAAATCATTAAAATGATTTAAAATTAATTTAATCTTCACCAATAATAATTTTAAATATCATTATTTGGCAGAAGTGAAATAAATCAAATGCAGAAAAAATCTATATTTTCACATCAGCGTGGAACCCAAGAAACTGAACTCATAGGAGGAAAGGCACTGGACAAAGTACATGGTGATTGTTAGGAAAGTGTTGGATATGAAGTGATACTAGTAAAAGGGAATGATGCTCCAGTTTGTCAAGAGGCTCTATTTTATAGTGTGATGACTATACTTAACAAAGTGGCATATTATTGAAAATTCCAGGCTGGGCATGGTGGTGCATACCTTTAGTCCTAGTGCTTAGGAGGCAGAGGCAGGTGGATCTCTGCGAGTTTGAAGGCAGCCTGGTTTACTTAGTGAGATCCAGGACAGCCAGGGCTACATAAAGAGCTTCTGATTAAAAAACAGCAACACAAAACAAAAACAAAAACAAAGCAAACACACACACACACACACACACACACACACACACACACACACACACAGAGAGAGAGAGAGAGAGAGAGAGAGAGAGAGAGAGAGAGAGAGAGAGAGAGAGAGAGCTAGGAGAATAAATTTCAAATATTCTTATAACAAGACATAATTTGTGAATCAATGAATATATTCTTTAGCTTAATTTAGTTTAGTCACTTTATAATGTATACATATTTCAAAACATCATGTTGGATACCATAAATATGTACTTGTAAGTTAGAAGTAAAGAGTGAACTGATAAATTACGGAGGTAAGTTTTATGCAGGAGACAGGGGAAGACTCCTCCCAGCAAGATTCTAGTGAGACCATGAAGACAAAAACCATCTACATATTTTGGTTCAATTTTATTTTGCAGATGTTTAGAATAAGTTCTTGACAACATAGTTACACAGAGGGAAGAATAAAAGGATTCTGTGTACCCATTACACAGAAATAGCCTGAGGCTCAGCCTTGTTTTTCTTCTGTTACCTCCATTCCCACTACACAGAATTACTGAGTTGTATCTATAAGTAAATTAAAGGAAAGAAAAATGATGAAACCAAAACCACATTTCTAGATGGGGAAACTCAAGCTCTTAAACAATTTTAATGTCATAAGCAAGAAGGCCTCCAATGGAAAATCCTAGATAAAAAGACACCTTTTCTATGCTTCTCCCACTTCTAAGTTGACCGAAGTGAGTGGGTGTAATTGGTATTGTGATTTTTTCATTGATTCCATACTCTATGTATAAATTGTTGTTTTCAGCTCGTCCCTGTAAACGAAGCAAAAGATCCTGGACTTTTTTCTCTTCCCATACTTTTCCACTATGCCACAAGGAATTAATATCAGACCTTTCAAAATTTTCATCAATTTTTCCTTTGTGGATAAGTCTGTTTCTATTGTTGCCTTTCCCAAGAAAGAAATATGCAATTGGTTGCTTTGTGCGGTACATGCGTTTATATTGCCCCCTGAAAGAATTTTCCAGTGCCCGAGCGTACTTTTCCATTTGTTTAGAATCTTGATCTAGTTGTTGGTTTTCTGGCCAGAATAAAAGAGAAGCTAGAAAATAAGGTTCTGAAAATTGGTAAGTCAGTCCAATTGGTTGCAGGATCTCTCGAAGCTGCTCTTTCAGTCTTTTAATTGGCTTCACTAATTTGGAGGTAGGGTTAATACAAGAGAGAATGATGTTGGCCAAGATGAAATTTTGCTTTTCCTTTTGCTGGGTTTTGCTAACACATTGCTCAAGAAGGGAAGTGTATTTGTTCACTATATCTTCCATGGAGCCCACAGCGTCTTTTGGACTTTTGATAAGATATTCTAAGAGTCCAGAAAACTTGTCTGCTTTTAAAGCTTCTAGGCCTCTCCGAGTCCTTTCTACTTGAAGTGGTAGACTGAGCTTTGATCTAAAATTTTGATTTTGTGACTCTTCCAAGGGACCAAATATATCTACATACCTCTTAAAGTACCCACCCACCTTACTCCGATTTTTAGACTCTTCATATTGCTTTATATTGTTTCTGGGTTTTAGAAGGACAAAGTAATCATCAAAAAAGTCAAAGGATCTCTTCAAAGAAGATTGCAGGTTAGTTAGATATGGAATAAAATTCTTGAGTGCTGACTTAAATTCATTTAGATCTCCTGGGAGATCCCGATTTCCTGATATAAAGTTGATCATATCTTGCTTAGATAGTGCATTTTTGTTGTCAAAAAAAGGAAGGAGTTGGAGGATCTGGATAGTATAGAGCCCAACTTCTATCTCTCCTTGATAACCAGCTATATTGTAAGTATCATACCTCCTTTTTGACTTCTGATACAATCTTTCTTTCCCTTCATACTCTCTATCTTCAGTTTGCTGTTGAGAATCTTTGAAAGCATCTGATGCATGCACAGCTGAATCTAGAAGTTCTGTTAGCTCATCAACCGAGATAGTCCCATTTCTTATGTTGTCATCTATCCACCATCTTATTTTACTTTTGTAGACTTGACCTAGTGTATCTGAGATGTAGGAATTATCAGGCTCTATCTTTTTTGCTTGTTTTGCCCAGGTTAGAGCATTTTTAAAGTCCTTCTCTTTAAGGTAAAAATGTCTTGCCAAGGCTTGGCAAATGAATGCATTAGGGTTGAATCTACGGGTAGCTTCAAGTAATACATCTTTAACTGCGTCATTTCCTTCCTCTTTATGTAATGCTTCAATGAATGGAGAGAACCAGTTTCCAGTCTCACCTTCATGTTCATTGCGTTGTCTTGTGAGCAGCAGTGTTTGCATATCTTGGAAAAACTTGCTTTTTCCTAAACCCATATCATAGAACACATTTTCTGTGAGCATATCCATCACAATTTCACTTTTGTTCAAATTGTAGCTTCTCTTCAACTCTTCCAGCGAGACAGTGGCAATCAAATGGTGAATGATGCGCACTCCACAGTAGCTCCCACATTCTATCACCTCCGATTTGATTAGAATTGTAGAGTAGGTACCCATCTTGTCTTCAAACTTCTCTGTCCCCCAGAAAGCCTTCTTGTTTGAGATTCCTAGGAAATACTCACACTGTGAGAGGGAAATGGTAGTGTCAGGTACATATGCATTAAGAAGAGCCAGGAAAGCAAAGAGCTTTGCTTCCTTGGTGGCAACATTTTGTCCTTTCAGAATGTTCCTGACTACATTTTCTATATACTCTCTGTTAAAGTTTGTTTTCATGATCATAAAAGAATAAAAATCTTCAAAGTTTTTATGCTGTTCTTTGATTTCCTTCAATTTAAGCTCAAATGCTCTCTGTTCTTTGTCAGACAGTTGGTGTACCAGAGCAACGCTGTCTGGGATCTTTGCACTTTTCTCAGGATTTTGTGACCTTGTACAATTTAGAATGATCACCAGAGGCTTCTCATATCGAATACATTTGTTAGCAACAGCAGTTTGAATGGCGGCCTGAAGAAGGTAGACGTTGTCTTGCTCTTCAAAATCATCAACGAGGAGCAGCACAGGTAAGTATTCCTGATGGCTGGTTGCTCCATAGGTGATTAAATTTGTCACCTGTTCTCCAATTTCTGAGAAATCTTCTGTCTTGTTTTTCAGCACAGCACATCTGAACTTCTGTCTTAGCTCCCAGAGAATATGCATGGCCAAAGTGGTTCCTCCACAGCCTGGATGGTGATACAGATGAATAATTTTTGCACATACTGGTTGAGAAGACTCTGCCCATTCTTGAATTTTTTTTTCAAGTTTTACATATTTATCCCTTTTTACAAATGATGAAGAATAGTTTTCAGAAGAGAAGTAGAAGTTCCACCAGGACACTTTGCCACCCCTGTAGAAGTCTTCCTCTTTGGATGTCTTGAATTCAAGTAATTTCTTTTTGTCTTTTTCCAAGAGTGTACCTTCACATTCATTCTCACAGAGAATTTCCAAAGCAGTCATGATTTCTTCTTCCTTTTTCAGAAGGACAGTAGATGAACCAACAGATGGCAAGAATCGCTTTGAAGACTGAGTTAAAGATTTTAACTTAAGAATAGTGCCATTTATCTCTGCAAGATTTAAAGTAGAAATACTTCGTTTCAATAATTCATCTTGCTGTCTTGATAATCTTGCTTCAAGTAGGTCTTTCCATACCTGATATATGAGCGAGCGTACACAAATACACAGCATATTTTCCATTCCTTTGAGATCTTGATAAAAAGCACAGAAAGTCTCAATCAGAGGGTCTCTTGGATCATCCACAGGGGACAGTAATAAAAATACCACCAAAAATCTCCCTTTTGGCATTATGTCATCACGTGTAAGAAATGAAATCAGCCTCCTGACTTCGGAAGCTCTTTCTCTTTGCCAGGAAATTGCATCTAAGGGTTTGTATTTGTCACTTTCCAGGTCTAACCTGCCATTGCAGAAAATCCAGCTGGGTTGCTGGTAAAGATTCAGACTAGAAATCTTCTCGTTTAATGTAGTTTTTCCTTCTACAAATAGGCTTGGAAAGTGAAGGTTTGCTACTCGGCTTCTTTTGAAAGCCTTGACTACACCATTGCACTCAGATTCAGGATCAAATTCCAACACAGCAAACCATTTAATTTCCTTCAGGAAATCTAAGTGATTGGTTTGATCTGGATGACATTTGTTTGTAACAAGTATGTACCACTCATAGTGTGACTTATCTAACAGATCCTGGTATCCTGTCAACAGGTCAATTAGCTTTTGTCCCTCACTCTTTTTTCCATTTGCTTTTACTTTGCAGTTTGTTTCTGCTTCTTTCCTAGAGTCTGCCACTGCTTTTAAATCTAACTTAAAGGCTTTGAAATCAGCTTTATTCCCTATGATGTCCTTACTTTGGGGCCCATCTCGCACAAAGACTGAGCATTTTGAACTTTGTTGCCATGTTTGGTTCTTAAGATGTTGCATTTTGATCTGGAAATAGTCTTCTCTGCATTCAGCGTGTTGTGGAATGACATCTACTTCAATAACAAATTTGTTAGATGGAGTACTATTGGGCAGTAAAACTTCAACAAATCTTGGCTCTCGAATACACTTCTTTGCTTGTTGGACCTGATGGACCTCAAAATACTGCTCTATCATCAGATTGAAGTGGTCAATTAGAGCGTCTTTAGTGACAGTGGTGAGTTCCACACCAACAATTTTCCCCTGGGGTTTGTCTTCGACTCCAAAATGAATGGTGCCATTGGTACGTGAATTCATACACGCTGAAGCAAATCGGAAGGTCTCATTGCTAAATTTCATCTTGATGTCCTCTTCTGTGGCTGTTGCTGTGTTTGTGAAGGCTTTGAATTCATGTACCGGGTCAATGAGATTGAGTGGCCCTGTTTCAGGCTGTAGGATGAAATGTAATTTGTAACGATATGGATTACTGAATTCATTGAAAGGGTATGCAACACATGTTGGTCCTGGAGATGACTGTTTATCCTGTAGCTCTGTTTTATCTCCCATCAGCTCATTTTTTTCTGATTTAGAACTTTTAGCCTCTGGCCTCACTGCAGAAGCATCCACCTTATCTGATTTCTCTTCACCCCTTTGGTTTTGCTTTGAAGTCTCTCTACTTTCGGTCTGGGTTTTAGGAATATTTTTACTGCCTTTTGTCTTCTTAGGTGTCTGAGTAGGATGTTTTGAAGATGCTTTCTGCAATTCTTTGAATAGCTCTTCTATTTGGATTGCTGGTCCATGGGTTATGCCCATTTCAACAAGATTGTTTTTATTTAACCACTTCAAGACTGCTCCACTCACATCCTCTCTCATCAAGATTTCCCTGTGCTTTTGGCCAATCTTATGACTTTCTAGCCACAGGTTTACATCCTCTTTGGTCCAGTCATCTGTATTTTTTGGGAGGTTGAGTTTCTCTGCCATTCTGATAGCTGTATAGAGAAAAAGAAAAATGATGTAGTTTATAAGTGAAAACGTGAAACATTCATTTTTAAATGGGTAAAATATGCGTATATCAAAACATTTGTAAAGTTTCTGACACCAGTTTATTTTATATCAACCAAGAGAAATACCACCAAATACATGCACAACACTTTTTTTATTGAATTGTAGCACATTATTCCCAGTTTATTTACTTTCTTTGCCTTATATATAAAGTATATGGGGATATTTCCATTTATAGATCTTCCTTTTTATGGTTGTCAACTATAATGTGTGTTTTCTGTATTATTAAGGATATTCAACCCTGGCATATAGAAGAAAAGAAAATATGAAACTAAGTGTAGAACTAAGCATAGATTGTTCAACTTGATGTGATACAGACAAATGAAATAGAACATATGAGTGTTAAGCATAGTTAGAAAGGAATAGAATATTAAGCAGTAGTTAAAAATTTATGATAGGCATAAAATACTTAATATTTTGAGCTATTAATTGGGTTTCTCATTGGTAAACTATTCTGATGCTTTGTGTTATCTACTCAGAAAATATAAATCCCAGGATAGGCTATCAAAGTAATTGACAGTTAGATGTGGTCAGACGTAATTATTTGTCTACATCTTTCTGATTAGAGAAAGTGTATGCCATCGACTGAGAACCTTTTGTATAATTCAGCCCTAAAATTGGACAGACCTAAAATATGTACACAGTAAGAGAGGTAGGTTTTAACATTTCAGACAAGATTGTTAGAATTCCTAGCCACTGCCCCAGCTACATGACTGCCCATGTAGCTAGGCAAGAGGTTTAGTCATCCCAGGGCCTTACATTCTATGTAATCCGTGTGCTGTGTGATCACATAATTTGCTCACAGCGTGATCACGCAATCTATGCACATGCATGGCATAGCTATCTAAGCCCATCTGTGCATGTGCAGGGGGAACCTATAAAAAGCAGGTTCCATCTATCCATCCTCTCTCTTCTTGCACAACCTTTCTATAGGCCTAAGCACCTCCTTTTGTCCCCCTTCCCCTAATGAACTCGTATAGTGGGCTTTGTTGTACCTAGTGGCTTTTCTTGCACTGTAAATAGTGCCACGTAATGAATAACATTGCACTGCTTAATAAACAGCAAAGATGAGATTGGGTGCATTCTGGGTGGTATTGTCATAGACAGGTTTTAACATTTTAATCTAATTAGCAAAATGATGTCATTAGATAGATGACCATAATTGTGTATATACAGTAAAATATCTAAAGAAATCATTTTAGAAGCTATAAAAAGTAATCCATTGAAATATGCATATAAATGTAATTATAGAAAAATTGTCAAGTAGCTCAAAAGAAGACAGAAAGATAAGATGGACAAAGAAAAAAATAGAGAATAGAGAGAGTACAGAAGCAGGATTAAGTCCTAACATATCAATAATTACTTTCAATATAAATGTTTATATACAGAAATTAAAAATACAGAATAGGTAGACTGAATTAAAACAATAGCTATACTCTATCCTGTTTATATGACACCCAATTGAAATATGATATGAGCAATTGAAAGTAAAAGTATAGATAGATCCATATCATTCAAATATCATTCAATTAAATACAGACATAGTTATACTCACAAACTACAGACAAAGTAGATAACAGGATAACAGAATAAAGAAAATAATCAGAGACAGGGATATTATATATTGATAAAAGGTCACCCAACAAGATGTTACAGAAATCCTAAAGGTATTTGCACCAGGCAAAATTTATATCACCATTGCAAAATGGGTACTGTAAACACTGTTAAGGTTTTACAATTCTAAGCAAATCTACATAAATAACTATAGGCACTAATACCTTTCTTTGCTGTAACAGTTGATACAATAGTTAAAAAGCAATAAAAAACATATAGAAAAATTTAACATTACCAGTATAACATTACCATCAATCAATAGGCTCTGAATAGCATTTATAGAATAATCTAAGAACCAAAAAGACCATTTTTTAATAGTCAAGATTTTCCATTTCCTAAACTATAAAGCAAAACTCCAACAAATTTAAAATAACTGAAATCACACAGAATGTTTGCCAATCTTCATGATTTTTATGAGTTTATTTAGTGCATTTGGGTGTATGTTTCATGTGGGTGCACATGAGTGTCAACTTGATGGATTTTAGAATCACTATAGAAATAAACTTTTGGGCATTGTGGTGGTTTGAATAAGAATGACCCCTATAGGTTCATACAATTGAATGTTTAGGGGAGTGGTACTATTTGAAAGGATTAGGAGGTGTGACCTTGTTGGAGGAAGTATGTCACTGACAGGTTTTGAAGTTTTCAAAAGCTCAAGACAAGCCCAGTGTGACGGCTATTATTGGTCATCAACTTAATTACATTTTAAATGGACTACAATCAAGTAATTGATTGTAATCTTGAAAGTAACTACAATGAATGAATAAATGCATGTACAATCAAGTACACCTGTGAGAGATTTTGGGTGAATCCACTTTGAGTCTAGTCCTTTGAGGTAGGAAGACACACACAATTGATCTGGATATTGGGGAAGAATGACACACCTTTAATCTGGACTATGCCTTCTGCTGGAAGTCTATATAAGGACATAGAAAGAGGAAGCAACTATTGGATTCTTGGACCTTCTGTTCACAGCCAGACATTGTTGGATTAGCCTGCAAGTCATTTCAATAAATCCCATATACATACACATATGCATACATAAATACAAATATATACATAATATACCCGCACCCCCCACTCCCACCCCCCCACTTATTCTATACTTGATTTTTTTATGTTAGCTTTATTTGCTTCATTTTATATTTTCACATATGTACCTCCTACCTCATCACTCTGTTCATCCTTCCTGCTCTGCACAAATCTTTCATGTTCATGTCTATTCTTTTTGTTTTGCAACCCCCAAGATTGGTCAAGGCCATCTGATGCACATTATTTTTTTAAAAAGTTTGAAAATTTTTTTTAGCATAATTTCAGTAGTTTTATGGGTAGACAGTATTATTGTAAAATTTATATGGAAAAATCAGAGAATACAGTACAATAGGTTAAAGAATAAGGTAAGGAAGCGTTTCAAGACATTTTTGACAACTGCAATTATTTAAGGTCTGTGCTATTAGTGAAGAGACAAATATATCAACAGAGCTGATTAAAGTCCCAGAAATAGACTCATGCAAATATATCCAAATGATACTCGAGACAGATGCAAAAGTTGATCGTGTGGAGGATTCTAACAAATGATGCTAGAGTAATGGGAAATCCACTTTAGACCCAAAGTGAACTTGAAATGGGTCATATATTTACATATGTAACACAAGACATAATAAATATTATGAAATATGTACAAGAAAATCTTCATGTTTAGGTATGTTCCTTTTATTCCTGATCTCTCTAAGACCTTTGTCATGAAGGGGTGTTGGATTTTTTCAAAGGCTTTTTCAGCATCTAATGAAATAATCATGTGTTTTTTTTTTCAGTTTGTTTATATGGTGTATTGACAGATTTTCGTATGTTAAACCATCCTTGCATCCCTGGGATGAAGCCTACCTGGTCATGGTGGATAATTTTTTTGATGTGTCTTGGATTCAGCTTGCCAATATTTTGTTGGGTATTTTTGCATCAATGTTCATGAGGGAGATTGGTCTACAGTTCTCTTTCTTTATTGCATCTTTGTGTGGTTTGGATATCAGGGTAATTGTAGCCTCATTAAAAAGAGTTTGGTAATGATCCTTTTGTTTTTAATGTGTAGAACAATTTGAGGAATATTGATAGGTAAAAGTGGAAATGAAAAATTTAGGAATTCATTCTCAAAGCTCAAAGGCAAGTTTCACCAACAGAATACTAGAACTGGAAGAGAGACTCTCAGGCATTGAAGACAAGATAGAAGAAATCAGAACCTTGGTCACACAACATCCTGGAAATCTGGGACCCTGTGTAAAGTCCAAATCTATGAATAATAGGAATAGAAGAAGGAAAAGAAACCCAGAAGAAGGCACAGAAAATATTTTCAATAAAACCATAGAAGAAAATTTCCCTAACCTAAGGAAAGGTGTATCTATCAAGGTTTAAGAAGCACAAAGAACTGGGTGGTGGTGGCACACTCCTTTAATCCCAGCACTCGGGAGGCAGAGCCAGGAAAATCTCTGTGAGTTCGAAGCCAGCCTGGTCTACAGCATGAGATCCAGGACAGGCAACAAAAACTACACAGAGAAAACCTGTCTTAAAAAACCAAAGGAAAAAAAAGCATACAGAGCATCAAATAGACTGGATTAGAAAAGAAATTTCCCATGACATATAATAATCAAAACATTAAATGAACAGAACAAAGAAAGAATGTGAAAAGCTTCGAGGGAAAATCACCAAGTAACATATGAAGGTAGACTTATTAGAATTACATTCCAGTTTTCAGTTGAGACTCTAAAAGTCAGAAAGACTTAGAGATCACAGATGCCAGCCTAGACCACTATAACCAGCAAAACTTGCAATAACAGTTGATGGAGAAAGAATTCCAATATAAAAACAAAATATAAGCAGCATCTATCTACAAATCCAATTCTACAGAGGTGCTAGAAGGTGATTAAACTGAAGAGGTTAAACACACCCAAGGAAACACAAGAAATAATTGTCTCATATCAGCAAATTAAAAAGGGGGTAAGAAACCCACACCAGAACAACAAAATAATGCTGTCTTAGTTATAATTTATGTGATGAAACACCATGTCTAAAGCAACTTTGGAAGGAAAGGGTTTATTTGAATTACACGTCCATATCACTGTTCATCAATGAAGGAAGTTAGGACAGGAACTCAAACAGGGCAGGAACCTGGAGGCAGGAGCTGATGCACATGGCATGAAGGAGTCCTGTTTACTGGCTTGTTCCTCATGGCTTGCTCAGCCTGTTTTTGTTTTTTAATAGAACCTAAGATCACCAACCTAGAGATGGTACCACTTATAATGGGCTGGACCTTCTGCCATCAATTATTAATTAAGGAGATGCCTTGCAGGCTTGCCTAGAGCCTCATCTTATGGACACATTTCTCAGATAAGGCTCTTTTTAATCTCTGATTGACTCTAGCTTGTGTAAGATTGATGTAAAACTAGCTAGCACAAATGGAAATCAACAAACTGCTCATAGATGACTCTCATTACCAATGGTCTCAATTCACCACCACCAACAAAAAAAATACAAACTCACATGATGCATACGAAAACAAGATTCATCCTTCTGCTGTGTCCAACAAACATGCCTTAACATCAAGGATAAACATCACCTCAGAGCAGGATGGAAAAACAAAATTTCCCAGAAAATAGACCCTAGGATTAAGCTGGTATAGCCGTTTTAATATCTGACAAAATAGACTTTAAACCAAAACTATTCAGGTGAGTTAGGGACAGACAGTACAAACTCATCAAATAAAAAGAAAATCTACCAAATCTATACATCAAAACAAGGGCACCCAAATTCATAAAAGAAACAATACATTACTAAAATCACATATTGACTCACACACTAATAGTGGGTGAATTCAATAACCCACTCTCACCAATAGACAGGTCATCCAGACAAAAACTAAACAGAGAAATGTTGGATAAATAACATCATAAACTAAATGGACCTAATGTATATTTACAGAACATTTCAGCCACACAAAAAGAATATACCATCTTTGTAACACCTCATGGAACTTTCTCCAAACTGACCACAGACTCAGACACAAAGCAAGTCTCAACAAATACAAGAAAACTGAAATAGCATCCTGCATTCTATCTGATCACCATGGATTAAGGTTTGGATTCAGCAACAGAAAGCTTACACACACATGAAAACTGAACAACTGAATTAAAAATGGGTCAAGACAGAAATTAAGAAATTAAAAACATTTTAGAATTGAATGAAAATGAAGACATAACATACTCAAAGTTACGGGATACAATGAAGGCAGTTATAAGAAATAAGTTCATAGCACTAAGTGCTTACATTTAAAAAAATTGAGAGAACTAGCTCATCTTTGTAACTTAATAGCACACCTGAAAGCTCTAGAACAAAAAGAAGAAATAATCCAAAAGGAATAGTTGGCAAAAATAATCAAACTCAGGGTTGAAATCAATAAAATAGAAACAAACAAACAAATAATAAACAATACAAACAGTCAATAAAGCAGAGTTGGTTCTTTGAGAAAATCAATAATATTGACAAATCCTTATCCAAATTAACTAAACACAGAGTGAGAATATCCAAATTAACAAAATTTAGCAACAAAAAGGGAGACATAACTACAGATATGGAGGAAATTCAAAGAATCATATGAACATACTTTAAAAGCCTGTTCTACACCAAAATAGAAAATTTTAAAGGAAATGGATAATTTTCTTAATATATACTAACTACCAAAGTTAAATCAAGGTCAAATAAGCAATTTAAACAGATCTATTTCTAATGAAAAAGAAGCAGTAATTAAATCTCCCAAGCAAAACAAGCCCAGGGCCAGACGGTTATAAGGCAGAATTCTGAAGACTTTCAAAGAAGAATTAACACGAATCTCCTCAAATTATTTCTCAAAATAGAAACAAAGAACATTGCCAAATTCTTTATACAAGTCCACAGTTACCCTCATACCTATATCACATAAAGACCAAATAATATAAGAGAATTGCAGATTAATTTTCCTTATGAACATAGATGTAACAATTCTCAATAAAATATTTGCAAACAAAATCCAAGGACATATAAAATATATCATTCACCATGATCAAGTTAGCATCATTTGAAAGATCCATATATATGGATATATACATATCCATATATATATATAATATGTATACAAATAGAAAAATGTAACCCACCATATAAACAGATTGAAAGAGAAAAAACACATCATTAGATGTCGAAAAGGCCTTTGACAAAATCCAGCACCCCTTTGATGATAAAAGTCCTAGGGAGACTAGGGATACAAGGGACTCAAAATAATAGAGGCTATAGTAGTTTGAATAAGAATGGCCCCCATATAGGTCCTTCACTTGCTTGGTTAGTGTTACCCCAAGGTATTTGATACCATTTGCGGCTATTGTAAAGGGTGATGTATCTCTGATTTCCCTCTCAGCCTGTTTGTCAATTGTATATAGGAGGGCTGATTTTTTTGAGTTGATCTTGTATCCTGCTATGTTGCTGAAGGTGTTTATAAGCTGTATTAGTTCCTTGGTGGAATCTTTGGGGTCACTCAAGTATACTATCATGTCATCTGCAAATAGGGAAAGCTTGACTTCTTCCTTTCCAATTTGTATCCCCTTAATCTCCTTATGTTGTCTTATTGCTCTGGGTAGAACTTCAAGTACTATATTGAATAAGTATGGGGACAGCAGACAACCTCCACAAAGACTACTGGCAATAGTTGAGAGAAAGCTGGAATTGACCTTCTCTGGTGATAGGATAGCCAAACACCCTAACTGTCATGCTAGAAACCCCATCAATGACCTAGGGAACCGGATGCAGAGATCCAAGGCCAGGCCCCAGGTGGAGCTCCAGGAGTCCAATTGGCAAGAAAGAGGAGTGATTGTATGAGTGAGAATTGTTGAGACCAAAATTAGAAAAAACACAGGGACAAATAGCCAAACGAATGGAAACACATGAACTATGAACCAATAGCTGAGGAGCCCCCAACTGGATCAGGCCCTCTGGATAAGTGAGACAGTTGATTAGCTTGATCTGTTTGGGAGGCATCCAGGCAGTGGGACCAGGACCTGTCCTCAGTGCATGTGCTGGCTGTTTGGAACCTGGGACTTATGCAGGGTCGCTTGACTCAGCCTGGGAGGAGGGGACTGGACCTTCCTGGACTGAATCTACCAAGATGAACTCAATCCTCAGGGAAGTCTTTGCCCTGGAGGAGATGGGAATCAGGAGTGGGCTGGGGGGAAGGTGGGGGTGGGGTGGGGTGGGAGGGGGAGAAAACAAGGGAATCCGTTGCTGATATGTAAAATTAAATTAAATTATAAAATAAAAAAAAAGAATGGTCCCCATAGGCTCAAATTTTGAATGCTTAGCCACCAGGGCTATTTGAGAAAGATTAGAAAGAATAGAAGATGTAGCCTTGTCAGAGGAAGTGTGTTACTGGGAGTGGGCTTTGAGGTTTCCAGGGCTCATGTCAAGCTCAGTGTCTCTATCTTGGCCTTCAGATCATGATGTATCCCTCAGTTATTGCTCCAGCCTCTGCCTGCTGCCTCCATGCTCCCTGCCATGATGATAAAGAACTAAACCTCTGAAGCTCTAAGCAATAATAGTGAAATATGCAGCCACAAAACAAAATTATGTCATTTACAGAAAAACAAGTGGAACTGGAGATGGTTAAGTTAAGCAAAGTTAAGTCAGAAATAACTCTGAGGAAAGGCACAGTGGAGAAGAGCTGCCCACCTCATGTCAGTCAGGAAGCAGAGAGGGAGAAGGAGTCAGAGAGGAAGAGTCTGGTAGATGAAATAAACTCTTCAAAGCATGCCTCTACTAACATTCTTCCTGTAACTAGGTCATTTCTTTAGTTTGTACCATCTTCCAATAAGGCTATCAAACCACGAATCTACCAATGGTTTAATCTATGCATTAGTTCACAGTCTGAATGATCCACTCCCTTTTCATGACACAGCATTTCTGTACATTGTGGGGACCAAGCCTTTAGCACATGAGCCTCCAGGGGATATTTTATATTCAAGTCACAATATACAACAACCTTCATAAACCCTAAGAGAACTGTGCTTATGGACAAAGCCAACCCCTAATGCTACAATCTGTTCACTTCCACTTACATGTATTCTTGAAATGCAAGGTCATAATAATAGACAGCAGATTAGAAGCTACTGGAGTTAAGGAAAGAAGAAGTACGAAGAGTGAGTGCAGCTAGAAAGACCCATAAGAGAAATGTCTGTGTTGCAACATCTGTGTTTTGAATGTACAAACGTCAATGTGAAGTTTTACTATATGTAGCATTAACAGACTTTGCCATTAGGGAACCTTGATAAAAGGTATACAGACCATATGGTTATTTCTTACAACTGCATGTGGATGGTGGTGATTGCAGATGAAAGTTGAATTAAAAACAATGCAAAATTAAAAAGGCATGCATTAAAGAGAAAACATTTAAAATCAAACAGTAAGGAAAATATTGAGTATCAAAACTTGAAAGAAACAGTACCGACCATATCTGTGGAGCTTATAGGCTTGAAATTTTTTTATAAAAATAAAAGAATGATTATTTAGTGAGTTCAAAGTGCAACACAGTAAAGACAGGGAAGAAAGAGGGAGAAAATAGAGTTAAAATAAGAAATTTAAAGAAAAAAGTAGAAAACACAGTCACAACGGAGATACCAAACAAAATCCAAAAGTGGTACTCAATTAACGGTGATAGAATTGACACACATGTGGAATCCATCAAGAATAAAATAGCGATAGAAGAACTTACCAGATGATACAAAAGTTAAATGAATCAGAGGATATTACAACCAACTTTATATGAATAAACTTTGAAAAGTGAGATGAAATATATGACTTACCAAAACTGACTTGAGAATCAGGAAAAGGAGTCTCACTGCCCAGTGTAAGGCTGTAGGTCACAGAGGTCACTGATGTTCCCACTATAGTGACAAGAAACAAGATCAATGCATTTGGAAAGCTTAGACTTTTAAAGTTATGTCCCTGAAGACAGCCAACACGACAGGGAGCATAGTTAAGTTCTGAAGGCGGGAAGGTCTCTACTAGGTGGACTAGGGGCAATTTGCTGATTCTGGGTTGGAGCTGAGGACAAAGATAGGACTAGTCAGAGGATGACAAAGCAGTGGGGCTCTCGACAGCCATGTGAGTGGATGCAATAGATCAGGCCCTCCCCATTCCAAAATCTTAACCAGTTGCAGACATTCAAAATTAAACTGCATGGATGTGACAACACATGCCAACCAGAATGGCCGGCATTAAAACCCCAAATGCTGGTGAAAGCATAGAGTGAATGGAGGTTTTGGAAAGTGCTGGTAGGAATGCAAATCATTTCAGCTCATCTGGAAAACAATCTGAATGCTTTTTATCTAATTAAGTATATACTTACCTTATAAGTCAACAATTTTAGTGGGAAAAAAAGTCTGACTTGCTGATTCAGCAAGGACAGAGACAGCTCTGACACATACAAGAGGGAGTCAACTAAAGCACCAACACAGAGAACATATTCTGTGAGTGTATTTCCCTGAAGTTCAAGGACACATAGAGTTAACCTACTACAGTAATTTCTGCTTAGGGGTGTGTTTTCTGTGGTGATGTGTTGTGTCCCAAATATATTGTGCACCCTAATGAAGTTTATCTGAAGATCAGAGGAAAAAGCCAGCCATTATAGTAAACATAGAGGTCAGACAATGGTAGCACATGTCTTTAATCCTATCACTCGGGAGGCAGAGATCTGTCTGGATCTCTGTGAGTTCAAGGCCACACTGGGAACAGAGCCAGGTGTGGTGGTACATACTTTTGAACCCAGCACTAACCATAAAGTTCTGGAGTTCTGTACAGACAGGAAGTGACAGAGCTGGGCAGGAAGAAGAAGTGATGCAGCTGGGCAGAGAGAGGAAAGGAGATGGCAGAACAGAAAGGCATATCGGCGTGGGTATACAGGAAGTAGGTCTCTTTGGGGACTGAGGTGTAGGTGAGGTGAGATTTTTTTTCTGTGACTTGTCCTATTCCTCTGATCTCTTAGTTTTTCATTCCAAAATTTGGCTCTGGAATTTTTTTTAAATAATAAGACTATTTAGCAATTCATTTTACAGTTTCTGGGAATGGGAAAAAGGACTCTGTAGGAAGTTACATAAATAAAATTATGGAGAAACATCAGAACTGTATCATGGAGAGAAGCTCATGTCATATAAATCACATTCATTTAAAAAGCCACCAATACCTCTAAAATAGATGATGAAATAAACAGATGACTAAAATAAAATAGAGACTGCATAGCAACAATGTGGTGGTATTGTGTTCCCCAAAATATTGTGTACTCTAATAAATTTATCTGGGGTCAGAGAACAGACAGCCACTAGGTACAAAGGCTAGAAAATGGTGGCACTCACACCTTTAATCCTAGCATTCCAGAGATAGAAATCCCTCTGGATCTCTGTGAGTTCAAGGCCACATTGGAAATAGCCAAGCATGGTGACACACGCCTTTAATCCCAGAAAGCCAGCCTTTAATCCCAGGGAGTGGTAGTAGAAAGCAAAAAGATATATAAGGCGTGAGGACGAGAAACTAGAAGCATTTTGGCTGGTTAAGCATTCAGGCTTCTAGCAGCAGTTCAGCTGAGAGCCATTGGGATGAGGACACAGAAGCATCCAGTCTGAGGAGACAAGACCAGCTGAGGATCCGGCGAGGTGAGATAGCTGTGGCTTGTTCTGTCTCTCTGATCTACCAGCATGGACCCCAATAACTGGCCTCGGGTTTGATTTTATTAATAAGAACTTTTAAGATTCCTGCTACACAACAAGACTATTGTGTGCTCTAAAATTGAGTGTAATGACTAATTCAAGGCTAGGTATTCAAGTCTCAAAATTTTATCAAACAGTTAATATTTCTACATCAGATTTCAGGACTAGATCTGATGTGCTTTTCCACTCACAGTTAATTCTGAGTTTTGTTTTCTTTAATTTCTCTAAAACTTTATCTAACATTATCTACCTTGTGGATATAGCTCAGTGGTAGACCTGGGTTTAGATCTCCAGCACATGAAAACAAAGACTAACTGAAGAAGCAGATCTACTCTCACCATTAATAAAGCTCACCAGACAAGAGTAAGTACAAACACCTCACTAGGTACCAGCTTGTGATCTGAAACATGCCTTTCCATCCATATTTGTATAGTATTTTTAGATGATAAACTTGTTCCTAGCCAATCTTCTTGCTGTCTCATGTGATTTATTTGCTCCCCCGCCCCTCTCTCTCTGTTTTCTTGGGGATGAAAGTCTAAAAGAAAGATTAATGTCCCACTTGCAGACTTTGAATTGGGATAAACTTTCCGAATACTCAGACTGATTTCAATGAAGAGGACTCTTACACAATGAATTTAAGCTGCCTGTTTATAATGGAATTTACAACACTAGCATATCAGAAAGTCCTTTAATGATGTCCCCTCATCCTACCTGTTCATTGTTTCATTAACAGTTTTAGTTAGCATACAAAATAATGTTTTTTATGATGGCATTTCAATTTTTTACTTATTTGCATTAAATTTGTGTGCAGCATGCATGCTTCTGTATGTGTGTGTGAGAGAGTGTGCATATGCATGTACTTGTGTGGTTTAAGACATTGTGAGTCTTGCTTTATTACTACCCATTTTATTTCCTTGAGTGAGGTTTTCTTACCCAGACTGCAGCTAACCTGGCAACCAGCAAGAACCAACAATTTCCCAGTCTCCACATAGATGTGTGCTTGGGTTACAGGAAGGTCACTGCCCCAGGGTTTTGGAAGTGCAAGCTGAGGATTCTGACTCAAGTTTTCATACTTGCACACACAGCAAGTGCTCTCCTTACCCACTCACCATCTCTTCAGCCACATATTAAGAAACCTTCATGTATTCTGTTCCACTTTAAATTTCATAAAAGCAGACAGAAAAATATTTTATTTATATTGTACAGGCTTATCTAATGCACAGCTCCCTGGATGCACACAGACAAGGACAGTTATATAGTCCAACCCATAGTTATAAACTTAGTTAAAACATTGTGTGTGTGTGTGTGTGTGTGAGAGAGAGAGAGAGAGAGAGAGAGAGAGAGAGAGAGAGAGAGAGAGAGAGATACAGAGAGACACAGACACAGACACAGAGACAGAGAGACAGAGATGCTGTAAGTGGACGGCCTGGTTTTCAAACGTGAACTTTGTGGATGACTACCTGTCACAATGTCAGAAAGTTGGATTGCCCTACACCACACAAGGGACTGCAACAGCAAACTTCCTCATACACATCTCCAGTAGCATCTCAATGTTGGTGCACACAATCCTCCAAGAACAGCTCCATAGCACAATTCCTAAGGTTATATTCCAAATGACCATGTTTTCTCTGCCAGAAGCCTGTGCAATGATATCACCTTCTACTTCAGAGGTCATTGTAGTACCTTTTATCACTTGAGTGACCTTGTTTTAAGACAACAGTCTACCTTTTCTTTCCTGACAGAAGTGCACAATTCCTTACGTATCCTGTTTCAAACCTAAAGTTCATACTTATTAATGGCCAGACAGGTACACTATTTTATATAACTTCGTAACATTTAAGTATATGTAGTATTGGCTGGACCTGAAATGGAAGATTCTGAAGGACACCAGGCATTAGAAATGCTATCTTCTCTGTCACAGTAGCCCACCTTGGCCTGGTCCAACTTCCTAGCACTTGTACCATTATAGCTTTCCAATACTGCTTGATGAACAAATTGTAAAGCAAAACAGATCTTAAGAGCAATTCTTCTTCATTTTGAGGGATGAAAGTCTGGACTCAACAGAAATGACCCAGACATAAGAAAAGAGCTGTGTGAATGACAGAGAACTGTCATCTCCAGTTTGTCACTGTTTGTACAATTCATCTGACTTGTGGGCAAGGAGAAGGGGGCAGGAGATGACAGTGCCTTTACTGATTTTACAGCTGTCTAACACCTGGTCCCACTGACCACTAGTCACTCCCACATAAAAGCAAAGCCGTATACACCCACATGCAACTGTCCAGCTCTGAGCCTCAGCTATTACCTGCTTTTGTTCCCCTGTCTAGCCCAGCTCTGCTGCCCACTCACTGCTGAGACAGAGTGAGCACATGATGGTCATTCAGTTACCTGGTGTGCCCAGGCTCCTGAGTACAAGTCCAGAGTTCTTGTGCCACATCTTATCAGGACACCTGGAGTCTCACTAACTTTATCATAGTTATACACATGTGGTCCCCGCCGCTCTGTGTGTCATAGCATAAAAATACAAGGTGGAGTCATGAGTTAGGTGACTTATTTGTGCCTGAGCTGTATGCCATAAATACATCAGAGTGTAAAGTTGAGTCTTCATGTCAGAGTTGGAAGCATGGAGATCTGGGCTGGGATATTTGGTTGAGAAAGTAAGCAAATAAAATTAAAAGGGGACGATTTTCAACGTTTTCACTCCTAGTTTATGTAACTGAACAGGTTTCACTTTCCACACTATTTCCTCTAGAGCAGTGGTTCTCAACCTCCCTAATGCTGCGACCTTTTAACACAGTTCCTCATGTGTGAGGGCCCCCAGCCATAAAATTATTTTCATTGCTACTTCATAAGTGTAATTGTGCTACTGTTATGAACAGTAATGTAAATATCTGTGTTTTGCAATTGTCTTAGGTGACCCCCATGAAAAGGTCATTTGATCTCCCACCCTACCCAAAGGAGTCACCACCTACAGGTTGAGAACCACTATTATGAAGCCTTTGTAGAGTCTTGATAGCTCTTCCTTTAAATAATGCTTTAAAAGCACCAAAGAGGCCCCTTTGGGAGAATACACTCTAGGCCATGAAACTTCTTTCCATGTGCCATTGTATTAATGGTTTCTTTAGACTGTCCTGTGTTCTAAAAGGCTTGCAGAAACCCTGAAATGTGCTCCAGTATCACATGTATATAAAATCCCTTAGGAAAAGTGAACAGGAGGAAGATTAATTAGGACCTTAAAATAGTGATGTGTGGGTGTGTGTGTGTGTGTGTGTGTGTGTGTGTGTGTGTGTGTGTGTGTTGTTCTGGGGTATAGTTCATGCTTAAAACGTATTTTGATGATATGTAATATATATACATATTGATCACACACAAACAGAAACACACACACACACACACACACACACACACACACACACATTAAAGTATCTCTCGGAGTTCCCCTCTGAGCTTACACAGTATAAAGAAGGAACAGAATTTTCATGGCTGAAACCACACACTTATGAATTATGACTTTGAGTTTGTCAGCTTTTCTGAAAGGAGGTCTTTATTCAGCTACACATCCCCCTTCAATAACATTATCGGTTGCTTTGGGGGAATCAGATGCAAGTCTCTGATTCTTATCAGGAACACAAACTGCCCCAATTCCAAAACTTACTACAGGAAGCTCTAGCAAGCAGTCCATTTCTGCTTCTCCCAGATGCATCTGATTTTACATTAATATCCAAGAGACAGTCAAGGACTCCATTTTCTAAACTTCCTGTTCCTTAGAGTGATTGGGGGGTTGTGTCTTTCATTGATTAAAATATTTATTTTTTCCTGAAGATGCTGCATTTCTTTGAGGATATTAATAGAGGTCTCCCATATTTTCAACTACATCTTTAATAGAATGCTATGACTAATATAAAGCAGACTCCTTTCATAAACAACACATAGTCTAGAAGTTCTAGGCTCAGAATATTATTAGTTTTGTTTTGAAGTATATTTAAGCTTTCTAACCACAGAGTACATTTCTGCCTGTTCAGTGAACCATTGCTGTAGACACCAATAATAGTAACAATAACAGGAGAGATTTCGTACTTACCCAAACTTTCATATTTCTTCTATGTTTGAAGAAAAAAAAAAAAGGAAAAATTGTCCATTTTGGTGGAAAAACTGGTGTCTGTATTTTCTTCCTCCTGAGATATCAGAGAAAAAGAACTTCATTTAGTCTTGATTACAGCTTTACTAGCCAGCACATCTATGTGGATACCAGCTCAGACCGGCTGAGAAACAGCAGGGTGTGTCTGATGCTGGCAGGGTGAACGGAAGTGAAAAGCAGTTTCGATTCTCCTATAAGGGAAGACTTTTCTGAAACGCTTTTTTTCCTGTTTCTCTCTGGTACCAACTATGCCACCTTCTGGTTTGTTTGAGTAATGCCCAAAGATTAAAGAATGAGATTTGTTTGAGGACTGGCTCCCATGTCTATAGGCAAACTATGGGTGATTCTGTTTAACTGATCACCTGGGAACACCCGATTTCTTTTATTTATAGTATTTAATATTGTTTCTATCATATATTCTGTTGCCATAACTCAATACAACAGGCTAGGTGATTCATAAACTAAAGATATGTATTCCTTATGTGTTTTGGAGGTGAGGCTTCTGGCTGCCTGGCTCCCTATGTCCCCAGGTAGACAGAGCGGCACAGGCTGAGGTGGGACAGGCTTGCTCCCTTGGGTCTCTCTCCCTCACCTAATGAAGCCACTATAGATATCATGATGGTAGGTGCCCTCAGTTTTGCATATAATCTCGATTACCTCCAAAGGCTCCACTGCAAGAAACCATTAATGTAAGTCCTCAGGAAGCAAGTTCAAACACAAGTTTTAATAAGTTACAGATGGACTAAAGCATAGAATGCTATAGTCTAAACTAACATTTTTGTAGCAATGCCAACACTTCACTGGATCACTTTGCTTTAACCATTAGTGTTAATAAATCTTTATATTAAATAAACTATTCAAAGAACAGTGCTACAAGAAAAGTTTGTTAAACATATATATATACATACATACATATATATATGTTTACATACATATGCGTATATATATACACATGTGATTGAAAGATGTTAAATGATTGTTTTAACATCTCCAATTGTCTAAATGTATCACTTGGAGAATTCTCATTAATGAAGAAATATTTGGTATTTCTGAGGAAAGACAACACAAGCTCTGCACTGGCACACACGGAGAGTCTCTACATCAGCTCCAGGTCGAAGTTCCTAAGTCCTACAACCAAACGTGTGCTGTCTTCAACAACAGGGTCTTACCATCTAGTTCCCATGGGCAACCAGGAGCAATGGCAATAACCTGTATTGCTTTGGCGGCCTCTGGGAACTCTCTGGTTCTAGAGAGGTGTCCCATACCTCACACTGGGATTTACCCATAGTGGACCAACATTATACCCCCTTGCTGGGTTATCTCTACTCATACTCTCCCTCCCAATTACATTATTCTTGTTATCTTATAGAGTAATATGTTTCCATATGGCCTTTTCATAACCCCTGGTTTTGAATAACCCTTTCCCTCAACCCTTCTTTTCTCCATCGCTCATCACCCAAACCCATCCCCCACCTTGCCCTCATTTACGTCTTTTATTCCTATAGTTTGCCTGTCTACATCCACATAACAAGTATTTACTAGCCCTCCCCCATACCTTAAATCCTTCCATCTCCCTGCATGGTATGTTTCTTACTTCCCACTCTCTATAGACACTCCAACCTAAACTCAGAAATGTAAATATTCAAAATTAGAATCTCATATGTGACATAAAGTGTTCCTCTTTTGGTTTGAGCTACCTCACTCAACATAATACTTTCCAATTCCACTCACTTTTCTGTAAGTTTTAGATATTTTTAAAGCTGAGTACAATTATATTGTGTGTATATATATACACCACATTTTCATTATCTGTCAGTAGATGAACATCTACTGATGGGTTTCCATGGGTATAAGCTGGTTCCACTTCTTAACTATTGTGAATAGAGCAGCAATGAACATGGATATGCAGTTGTAAGATATCGATAACTTTGGGAATACCACAAGGAGTGGACTAGCTGGATCATGTGGTAGTTCTATTTTTACTTTTTGAGAAACCTCCATACCAGCTTATACTCCTACCAAGAATGAATAAGTGTTCCCCATTCCCCACATCCTTGTCAGTATCTGTTGTTTTCTTGGTAGTAGCCATTCTGACTCAAGAAGGTCATCTTAGATCAGGTCAGATTTACAAAAGGATGAAATCAATTCATATACAGGATGAAGTGCCACCACTGCCTCTCCTTTTACAAGGGAGAGATGGAGAAGGTCCAGAGAAGTCACCAATGTGGCGTCAGGAAGCCCTCCACAGTCCAAGAGACAGCAACCCTTTCCCCATCTGGTTCTTAAGGAGTGATGTATCTTTAGAGAAGACCACAGCCATTGGGCCACACCACACTATTCAATTGGTCATTGGACAGAATGGCAGAATTCCCATAACAAGGTAGACTCTCAAAGTAGCTTTGTTTTGTATTTCACTGATGGCTAATGAGTTACAAAAGTCCATGTGAGAACTCACCAGTGAATGAAAACGAGAACATGTGGGCCCAAGGTGTGGTTGAGGAGAAGGTTTTTTATTATAGGTACAAAGGAGAGAACAGCCAGAGGCATTTGAAAGAGTCCAGAGCAGAGAGAGATAGCAGTAGACTGGGCATGGCCAGAGGACTGAACCAGGAGGAGAGAGAGAGAGAGAGAGAGAGAGAGAGAGAGAGAGAGAGGAGAACAAGGGAGCAATAGAAGAGGGAGGGGCAGAGAGGGGAACAGGAGACAAGAAGAACCAAGAGGCCAAGAGAAGAACCAGAAGCACCAAGAGGAACCAGGGGAGTGGGCAGCTTTAAGTGCTGGTTTATATAGGAATCAGAAGTTGGGGGCAGGGAAGCAAAGCTCAGGGGCTGGAGAGGTTTAGGAGAGGGGATGGAGATGAGAAGTGCTGAGAGGACCAGGACTCTAACAGACACTTGTGATGCTGAGAGAGCCTGGTGGCCAGAGTCTGCTTGGATATGCTAATAGGCACCTCAGCCATTTGCCCTGAGTTTCTCTGGGAACTAACTCTTAGGTCTCAAACTCAAAATGGCTAACTGATGTGGCCAGTCAATATATCAAAATAGACTCTGGATGCCAGCCTCCCTCCATTTGCACTCACAAGTATCTGTTACAGAGTTATCCTGGCTGGTTTACCCCACATTCTACCCTAAACCTCCAGTCTCAAACTCAGCACAAATGGCTAACTCTAACAACCAGAAAGACTCACAGAAAATAAGACAAGAAGACTGAAAAGAGTAGAGAAGACATAAATATAAATACTGGAGGACACGTACATCTCAAAGATGGGCAAAACATAGCAAAGAAACACACTGCACACACACACACACACACACACACACACACACACACACACACACACACAGTAGGAGGGAAAAAGTTACCATGATTTCTCCCTAAGTTCACATCTTGTCAACACTGGAAACTAGAGATAATGAAATGCCAGAAAAACCATTCAAAAACTCATTAGAAAAATGATTAGTGATCAAATAGAAGACTCAACTAAATAGATAAATGAATGAAACCAATTCAGGATCTTTAAGAAAGTTATCAATGCGGATGAAGCAGTCAATAGTTTAGAAGAGAAATTATAAATACATGGGGAAAATACTCAGGAAGGAAATTGAGATGTTAAAAGGCAACAAAAACAAAATGGTAAAAATGAAGAGTCAGGTAATCAAACAAAACAAGCAAGGAACAACAGCAACAAAACCAAACAGTGGAAAGCATCATCCATAGACAAGACAAGAAAAAGAAAGATGTCAGAGATGGAAGACAGAATGAAGATACACATGTATAAAGAAAAGAAAGAGTATGCCCAAAACTTTCAAAAACTATGGGGCACTTTCAGAGATCATGACTAAGAATCTGCAGGACAAGGAAGGAGCAAACGTAAAGAATAAAAGCATAGACGATTAGTTTAATGAAATCATCACAGAACATTTTTCCAAACCCAGAGAAGGAAATGGAGATACATACTCTTGATACACTTAGAACCCCAAAAGACACCAGCAGAGAAGAATTTCTTTATGACATATCATAGTCAAATTTTCAAAAATATCAAGAAATTTAACAATATTAATGATGGTGAAAAATATTAATTCCCATACAAGGGCAGAAGTATCAGAATACATTAGATCTGTGATAATGAAGCCTAAAAATACAAGAAGGCATGGGATGGTGTACTTCAGGGCTCTAAAGTAGATACCATTAACAAAGTTGCTATTTCCAGCAAAATTATTTTTTAAAATTGATAGAGGAATAAGACTTTTTCAAGACAAGTACAAATTAAGCAATTAATGACAACAAACTAGTATTGCAGAAAATATTTGAAAGAATCTTATGCACAGAGAAATAATGAAACAAATATAATCCATAATAGTGTAGAAAAATGTATTTAATGAGAAAGTAAACAAATAAACCCCTAGTACTAACAGGGAAAATAAAAATAACTAGGAACTCAACCAAATAGAGCAAAACCCTGGGATAGAACAAAGCCCCCCCCCCCGCCCAGCAATAATCTTAAATGAAAGTGGCCAAAACTCTCCAATTAAAAGATGTAGATAAAAAATAAAAACAAATAATTAAGAAAAAAAGAAGACCAACAACTTATTGTCTCTAAGAAATGCTGCAGAAACATGCAGAAACTGAGTATCAGAGGACAGACATGAACTTCCAAGCAGATGGAAGCTGTGAATAAGCCGGGATACCTAAACTTATAAAGTCTTAAGAAACTAGGACTAGAAAGAACATGCCTCTATACAATAAAACTACATGGAATAAACTTACATCTGATATTATACCTGATATTCAAATATTGAATGCATTTCTTTTGTAATCTAAACCACAAGGGTGCTCACTTCCTCCACTTTTATTTAACATGATATTTTAAGTTTTATTCAGATCAACAATGCAAAAGAAATAGGAGGGATACAGATAGGAAAGGAAGAATCAAATTTATCCTTTTTAGTAGTGGACCTATTTAAGCATCCTAAACATTCTACCAGAAAGTTCTTAGATATGATAAACACTTTCAGTGAGGTAGAAAGGTACAAAGCCATACAAAACTCAGTAAATTTTTGAATAGTAGTAACAATGTTTCTGAGAATGAAATTAAATAAAACTCACCCACAGAAGTCTAAATAATGAACAGGAATTAATGTAATCAAGGAGGTAAATTATGTCTACAATGAAAACTTTAGGAAGCCAACGAAAGAATTTGAAGTAGGCAGGAGATGATGGACAAACATCCTTTGATTTTAATTGGCAGAATCAATATTGTAAAAATGTCTGTGTTATCAGAGTATTGCAGAGTTGACACAAGCTCCATTTTCCAGGAGCTGTTTCATAGAACTAGAAAAAACAATCTTAAAATTTGTTTGGAAACACAGAATGTTCTGGAGTTAAGCAGTCCTAAGCTGAAAGAACAATATGGAAACATCACAATACAGCATCTTGAATATACTGCAGAGCTTTGGTAGTGAAAACATGGAAACCAAATGATACTAGCACACACAGAGACATGAAGACCAATAGATAGAAGACCCAGAAACAAATCAAGTTACAGACAAGTCATTGTTGATGAAGATGTCAAAAATACACATTGAACATAAAAGCATCTTCAACAAACACTTCTAGTAGAACTGGCTACCCCTATTTAGAAGAATGAAACTAGTTGCATGCTTCTTAACCCTGCAGAAAAAAATCACATGAGTTAGCTGTTTGAAACCTGGGACTTATGGAGGGACGCTTGGCTCAATCTGGGAGGAGGGGACTGGACTTGCCTGGACTGAGTCTATCAGGTCGATCTCAGTCCTTGGGGGAGGCCTTGCTCTGGAGGAGGTGGGAAAGGGGGTGGGCTGGGGAAGGGGAGGGGGGCAGGAAGGGGGAGAACAAGGGACTCTGTGGCTGCTATGTAGAACTGAATAGTATTGTAAAATAAAATAAAATAAATCAACTCAAAATCAAAAGACTTTAATATAAGACCTGAAATTATGAAACTGATGATAGAAGAAAACACACTTAAAATACATTGAGATATAAGCATAGGTAAAACTTCCTTAAAATCACTCTGGTCTAATGTATCTAATATCACTGGTATTTCTAAGCTTTATACATACACACACACACACACACACACACATACACACACACACACACACACACACACACACACACACACACACACACACACTATTTGAAGGAGCTCCTTCCTACCTAGCTTCAGAGCTTGGACCTCACAGTCCTGAATAGGCACCAACCAGGCTCTAAGATCATTCATGAATGTTGGATACATTCGTGGTACAAATGTGCTTGTCCCCTCAGAAACTTATCTTGAACCTTTCCTTTGCCAAACATTAGAGATGGGATTGTGTGGGACCTTTAAGAGATTATTAGGATGTTGCCCTCATGAATGGATTCATCTACTCACAGGATTAAAGGATTAATGAGTCAATGGGCTATCTCTAGAATGACTATACTACAAAAGCCACTTGAATTGGGTCTGTCCCACCTTGGCACTCATATATAACTCAAGGTGCTAACTCAGGATTCTGCAGACATGAAGGCCATCAGTAGACATGATCTCTTTTTCTTAGATCAGATTTGTGAGCTAACAAATCTTTCCTCTGCAACATTTTCATTATGTGGCCTTGTGGTTATACTGATATGTATAGGAGGAGCCAGCAACATACTCAGTGTCCACAGCAAGAGTGACTGGACACACTTTGCCAATACAAGGTAGGACAGTCCTTCAAATGTTCTGTTTCACTGAAAATTTGCCAGTTATTCTGGAGCTGTAGGCTGAAGATGGATGTTCCCACCCCAGGGGAACTTTGGGTGACAGTCTAGGTAGCCAAATGTCTCTGTTGTTAGATAATATTACATCCTTCTGGGTTGTTGATTGAGTTGAAGACTAGATAGTTATATTTTCAGCTTTCCTTAAGTATGATAGAAAGTAAATTAAGTGTAAAACTTTGGATTCATTAAGATAGTATAGACAATGCTTTATTTTCTCTGAATATGCTAACTACAAATGGACAGAATATTATAAATGTAATTCTTACTTGATAATTGATTTTGTTGTGTATAGTTTTACCATGTGAAAGTTAAAACCTTTTTATTTAGACAAAAGGGGGAAATGTTGTAGAATATTATTTTAAGATGTGCTCCATTTATTTATGCTGTGGAACATTTGTTTAATGATGCAAATTTATGTTGCATTCTTTTATGTAGAATTTAATTCTGTGAAACTGTGTTACTTTGCCTGTCTGAAACAATTGATGATATAAGAAAGAGTTGAATGGTCAATTGTGAGGCAGAACAAAGGATAGACAGGGCTGGCAGGTGGAGAGAATAAATAGGGGGAATCTGAAAAAAGAGAGAGCAAGAGAAGAAAGAGAGAATGACAATAGAGGTCAGCCACCCAGCCACCCAGCCACCCAGCCACCCAGCCTCCAATCAGCCATGGAGTAAGAGGATAAGTAAGTTACACAGAAGTAAGAAAAAGAAAAAGCCTAGAGGCAAAAGGTAGATGCAATAATTTGTTTAGAAAAAATGGCAAGAAACAAGCCAAGCTAAGGCCAGGCACTTAAGAATAAGCCTCTGTGTGTGATTTATTTGGGAGCTGGGTGGTGAGCTCCCCAAAAGAGCAAAAATAACCAATTAAACTTCTTGCCTGCTATCCCTAGGCTTGGCAACAGTGCAGAGAAGTAACACTAACTGGCAAGTGCTCTCAATTGTCATGCTGTCACTACTAGAATTCAGAGCCTCTGTTTGCATGTGCAAGTTATCACTCTCATTTGGTAAATAAAAATCCACCATTATGTCTATGTACTACATTCCTCAAGATGGTGAGACAAGAACCCAACAGAAGATTCAGCTGCTTCATTAATAACAAAAAATAGACTAACACACTGTCAACAGGAAAAGAGATGTTTCCTAAAATGATAAGACAAAATACCTAAATTGATGGTAGAATTATGTCTAGCTACATTTTTCAGTTAAATTGGACATAAATTATAAGTCTCCAATACCTATAGGATTATTTTTTGTTTCATTGTTGAATAATTATTTATTTTTGGAGGTGGGGGGAAGCATTTGTCTGGCTTACAGGTGTCCATCATGGAGGGAAACTAAAAATGTTATTAACCACTTGGCCTTCTCTTTAGCCTCTGGAATATTTTCTTTTTTGTCTTGTTCATGGATACAAAACTTATGGTGAGAAAATATGAGTCTCCCTCTTACTAATACACCCACTAAACACTGTAGATTATTGTCTTTGATTTTCTTTATAAAACTCTTGCTCAATATTTCTGTTTCTATTTGTAGATTGTTGTTTCCCCCTTGCCTTTCCATGTCTGTTACCTCTTTAAAAATGTTTGTAATTGAAATTACATTCACCTCCCCTCCCTTTCCTCTTTCTAGCTCCTTCCAATTACCCTACCTTGAAACCCTCCTATGACCCCTGCTTTCAAGTTAATAGCTGCTTTTCATTGATTATATTTGTTACATATATGTGTGTATATGCACAAATATATATATATATATGTATTTTTGAATCTATTTTTGTTGTCTGTGTGTATATGGCTTCAAAGGTAACTCCTCTGTGTTGGACAACCAAGTCACAGATCCAAACTTTTCTCTCAGACTAATGGGGATGCAGGAGAGTGCTGCCTGTCCTCACTACTTCCTTTTTAGGTCCTGATGCTTTTCTCTTTTCATTCTCTCCTGTCACTGTTGGGGAGTGCTGTATGCCAGACAAGCTGGGTTCCTTTCTAGTTCTCTTCTGTTAATCCTTTTCTTTTATGAAACGTCACGAGGTGCTTTTCTTTCATAATTTTTCTTTTTTTATCCTTTATTTTTTGTTTTCAATACATTCCAACTGCAGTTTCCCCTCCAGCCACCCCTCACAGTCCCCATCACTTCTTCCAGTGCTTCCTCCACTTCCCCTTTGCCCCAGATTCATTCCTCAATTTTCCCTTCAGAAAAAAGTAAGATTCCCAGAGATATCAACCCAATATGCCATAGCAAGATACAACACGACTAGGCACAAACCCTCGTATCAAGACTGGGTGAGGCAACCCAGCAGGAGGAAAAGGGTCCCAGAGCATACAGAAGAGTAAGAGACAGCCTCACTCCCACTGTTAGGAGTCCTGTAACAAACACCAAGCTATACAACCATAACATATACGCAGAGGACCTAGCACAGACTCATGCAGGCTCTGTGACTGCCATTTCCATCTCTGTGAGCCCCTGTGGGCTCTGTTTTGTTGATTTTGTCGGCCAGGTTCTCTTGGTGTCCTTGACCCCTCTGGCCCCTACACTCCTTCCTGCCCCTTTTCTATGGGGTTCCCTGAGCTCCTCGAGGAGGAACTTGATGGAGATCTTCAATTTGGGCTCTCTCTCCACCTAATGTTTGACTGTGGTTCTCTGCATCTGCTCCCACCAGCTGCTGAAGGAAGCCTCTCTAATGATCATTGATCATTTATGAGTGTGTAAGAATATCATTAGGAACCATGTTATTGATGTTTTTCTTAGTTCTCTGGAATATCCAGCCTCTGGTTCCCAATTACCCAGAAACGGGCTCCCCCTTGTGGTATGGGCCTTAAATTAGACCAGTCATTGGTTAGCTGCTTCCCCAAGTTCTGAGCCTGCACTGACCCAGCATATTTTGCAGGCAGGGTAGATTGTAGATCAGAGGTTTTGTGGCTGTGCAGAAAAGATTATACTTCCACCAGTCCAACCACTGGAAACCTTGCTGGTTACATAAGATGGCCAGCTAAAACACCAAATCCTCCAATACTGAGAATCCTCGCTAGGGTCACCCCTGTAGACTCTTGGGATTTCCTACTACACTAGGTTTCCACATCATTTCTCCCAAATACCCTCCAATTCCAGCCATCTCTCCCATATCCTCTCCCTTCAATGTCCCCGACCTGATCCCTTTTGGCCCCATTTCCGCCCAACTGAATTCTACTCACAAAAATCTATTCTATTTACCCTTTCCCAAAGAGATACATGCATCCTCCTTAGAGCCCTCATTGTTACTTAGACTTTCTGAGTCTGTGAATTGTAGCATGATTATCATTTACTTAACAGCTAATGTCCAGTTATAAGAGAGTACATACCATGCTTGTCTGGGTTACCTCACTCAGAATGATTTTTTTTCTCATTCCATCCATTTACCTGGAAATTTAATGACATCCTTTAACAATTTATTTGCTGTTTTTTCTTTTTGTTGTTTTTTGTTTTTGTTTTTTGAGAAAGGGTTTCTCTGTGTAACAGTTCTGGCTGTCCTGGCACTCACTCTGTAGGCCAGGCTGGGCTTGAACTCACAGAGATCTACCTGCCTCTGCCTCCCAAGGGCTGGGATTAAAGGCCTGTGCCACCACTGCCCAGCCATATTCTTTATATTTTATTTAAATTTATTTATTTATTTTACATCCTGATTGCAGTTTCCCCTTCCTTACTCCTCCCATTCCCTTCCCTCACCTCTCCTCATCCTGCTCCAATCCACTCCTCCTCTGTTTCTGTTCAGAAAGGAGCAGGCCTCCCATAGGTATCAACAAAGCATGGTATATCAAGTTGCAGTAGGGCTAAGCACTGCCCCTTGTACTAAGGCTGGGCAAGGCAACCCAGTATGAGGAGTAGGGTCTCAAAAGCTAGCCAAAGCTTTAGGGGAAGCCCTTGCTCCCACTCTCAGGAGTCCCCCAGATAGACCAGTTTACACAACTATCAGATATATGTGGAGGGCCTAGGTTAGTCCCATGCAGGCTCGCTGGTTGTCAGTTCAGGCTCTGTGAATTCCTATGAGCCCAGGGTAGTCGATTCTGTCGGTTCTCTTATGATGTCCTTGACCCCTCTGGCTCATACAATCCTTCCTCTTCTCTTCAGCAGGATTCCCTGAGCTTGGCCTAATGATTGGCTGTGGGTCTCTGCATTTGTTTCCATCAGTTATCAGATGAAAGATCTCTGATGACAATTGGGTTACTCACCAATCTATGAGTATAGCAGAATATTGTTAGGCATCACTATGTTGACATTTTTTTTTCTCCAGTTGTGTTTGGGTCTATCTATCCTAGGTCTCTGGGCTATCCAATATCGGGGTCCTGGCACTCCAGGCATTATCAAGGGTGGGTTCACTCTTGTGGAATGGGTCTCAGGATTGATCACTCATTGGTTGGCCACTCCCACAAATTATGCACCACCCTTACCCCAGCACATCCCTTGTAGTTGGGTTGGTGTCCCAATCTCTCCACTGGATATCTTGCCTGGTCACAGAAGATGGCCAGTTCAGGCTAGTTATTTACTATTGTTATGAGTCTTAGCTGGTGTCATCTTTGTAGATTCCTGGGAGTTTCCCTTGCACCTGACCCTGAAATGGCCCCCTGACCATTTCAGTCATCTCTTTCAGTACACTCCCCCTCCAGCCACATCCCCAACCTGATACCTCATGTTCTCATCCCCACCTGCCACCAGTCCACCCACAGGATTCATTCTGTTTCCTCTTTCCAGGGAGATCCATGCATCCCTGCTTGGGCCCTCCTTGTTACCCAGCCTCTCTGGGTCTGTGGATTGTGGTCTGGTTATCCTCCACTTTACAGCTAATGTCCACTTATAAGTGAGTATATCCCATGTTTGTCTTTCTGGGTCTGGGTTACCTCACTCAGGATGAGTTTTTTTCTAGTTCTATCCATTTTCTTTCAAATTTTATGTTGTCATTGTTTTTAACAGCTGAGTAATACTCCATTGTGTATACTTATCACATTTTCTTTATAATTCTTCAGTTGAGGAGCATATAGGTTGTTTCCAGGTTCTGGCTATATGTTGCTAAGAACATAGTTGAGCAAGTGCCCTTGTAGTATGATTGAGCATTCTTTGGGTATATGCCCAAGAGTTGTCTTGAGGCAGATTGATTCCCAATTTTCTGAGAAACCTCCATATTGATTTCCACAATGGCTGTATAAGTTTGTATTCCTCCAGTGGAGGAATGTTCCCCTTTCTCCACATCCTCTCCAGATCTTACCCATTCTGACAGGTGTAAGATGGAATCTCAGAGTTGTTTTGTTTTGCATTTCCCTGAAGGCTAAGGATTTTGAACATTTCTTTAAGTGATTCTCAGCCATTTGATATTCCTCTGTTGAGAATTCTCTGTCTAGATCTGTATCAAACTTTTTAAGTCTAAAATTTGGTTTTTTGATGTTTCCTTGAGTTCTTTATATGTTTTAGAAATCAGTCCTCTGTTCTCAGTCAGATGTGGGATTGGTGAAGATCTTGTCCCATTCTGTAGGCTGTCATTTTGTCCTATTGACAGTGTTCTTTGCCTTACAGAAGCTTTTCAATTTTATGAGGTCCCATTTATTGTTGATCTTAGTGTTTGTGCTACTGGTATTCTATTCATGAAGTTGTTTCCTGTGCCAATATGGCAAGGCTATTTCCCACTTTCTCTTCTGCCATGTTTAGCCTAACTGATTTAGGTTGAGGTCTTTGATCCACTTGGACTTGAGTTTTGTGCAAGATGATAAATACAGATTTATTTTTATTATTCTATGTGCAGACATCTAGTTATGCCAGTACCATTTGTTGAAGAAGTTATCCTTTACTCTTGCATAATTTTGTCTTCTTCATAAAAAAAAAGTCGTGTCCATAGGTGTATGGATTTATGTCTGGGTCTTCAATTTTATTCCATTGATCAATGTGTCTGTTTTTAAGCCAATACCGTGCTATTTTTATTACTGTAGCTCTGTAGTAGAGCTTGAAATCTAGAAATCTAGGATGGTGATACTTCTAGAAAATCTTTATTATTATTATTATTATTATTATTATTATTATTATTATTATTATTGGTTTTTCCATACAGGGTTTCTCTGTGTAGTTTTGGTACCTATCCTGGATCTCACTCTGTAGACCAGGCTGGCCTTGAACTCTCAGAGATCCACATGGCTCTGCCTCTCAAGTGCTGGGATCAAAAGCAAGTGCCACCACTGCCAAGCCTGGAAGTTCTTTTATTGTACAGGATTGTTTTAGCTATCCTAGGTTTTTGTTTTGTTTTGTTTTTCCACATGAAGTTGAGTATTGTTCTTTCAAGGTCTGTAAAGAATTCTGTTAGAATTTTTATGGCTGATTGCATTGGATCTGTAGATTGCTTTTGGTAAGATAATTATTTTTACCTTATTGATCCTACTGATCCATGAGCATGAGAGACCATTTCATCTTCTGATATCTTCTCCAATTTCTTTCTTCAAAGACTTTAAATTTTTATCATACAAATCTTCCATTTCCTTGGTTAGAATTACCACAAAATATTTTATATTTTTGTGACAATTGTGAAGGGTGTTTTATCCCTGATTTCTTTCTCACCTGTTGATTGTTTGTCTATAAGAGGGCTACTGGTTTTTTGAGTTAATCTTGTATCTAGCCACTTCACTAAAGGTGTTTTCAGTTCTAGGAGTCCCCTGGTAGAATTCTTGGTGTCACTTATGTATACTATCATATCATCTGCAAACAGGAATACTTTGACTTTTTCTTTTCCAATTTGTATCCCCCTATTTCCTTTTGTTGTCTTATTGCTCTATAATTTTAATTACTGTATTAAATAGATATAGAGAAAGTGGACAGCCTTGTCTTGTTCCTGGTTTTAGTGGAATTGCTTTAAGTTTCTCTCAACTTAATTTGATGTTGGCTGTCAGCTTGCTATATATTGCTTTTATTATGTTTAGATATGTTTCTTGTATCCTTGAACCCTTCAATACTTTTATCATGAAAGTGTTGGATTTTGTCCAAGCACCTACTTTTTGTTCAGCATCTACTGAGATATATATGTTTTTTTTTCTTTCAGTTTGTTTTCATGGTGGATTACATTGATTGATTTTTGTATATTGAACCATCCCTACAACTCTGGGATGATTCTTACTTGGTTATGTTGGATGAACTTTTTGATGTGTTCTTGGATTCAGTTTGTGAGAATTTTATTGAATATATTTGCATTGATGTTCAGGAGGGAAATGGGTATGTAGTTCTCGTTCTTTGTTGAGTCTTTGTGTGATTTGGGCATCAGGGTAACTGGCCTCATAAAATGAATTTGGCAATGTTGCTTTTGTTTCTATTTTGTGGAATAATTTTAGAAGTATTGATATTAATTCTTCTTTGAGAGTTTGGTAGAATTCTATGCCGAAACCATCTAGGCATGGGCTCTTTTGGTTGGGAAACTTTTGATGACTGCTTCTAATTCCTTTTGGGTTATCTGTCTATTTACATTGTTCATCTGATCTTAATTTAATTTTGGTATGTAGTATCTATCGAGAAATTAGTCCGGTTCTTTTAGAGTTTTCCAATTTTCTGGAGTTCAGGTTTTTGAAGTGTGATCTAATGATTCTCTGAATTTCCTCAGTGTCTGTTGTTATACCCCCTTTCTTTCTGATTTTGTTAATTTGGATATTCTCTCTCTGCCTTTTGGTTAGTTTGGATAACTGTTTGTCTATTTTGTTGATATTTGCAAAGAACCAACTCTTTGTTTCATTGAATCTCTGTATTGATTTCTTTGTTTCAATTTGTATTGATTTTCATCCTCAGTTTGATCATTTCCTGCCATCTACTCATCTTGGATATGTTTGCTTCTTTTGGTTCTAGAGCTTTCATATGTGCTGTTAAGTAGATAGTATGATACCACTTCAAATTCTTTATGTAGGCACTTAATGCTGTGAACTTTTCTCTTAGCACTGTTTTCATCGTTTCTCATAAGTTTGGGTATGTTGTGCATTCCTTTTCATTGAATTCTAGGAAATCTTTAATTTCTTTTCTCATTTCTTCCTTGACCTAGTGGTGATTGAGTTGAGAGTTGTTCAGTCTACAGGCTTCTGTTGTTTCTGTTGATATTGAAATCCAGTTTTAATCCATAGTGGTCTGATAGGATGAAGGAGGTTATTTCACTTTTTTTTTATCTGTTGAGACTTGCTTTGTGATTGATTATGGGGTCAGTTTTAGAGAAAGTTGGAATATCTTGTTTTTTCCTTCTATGGTGATTGAAAAATTTTCTGGGTATAGAAGTCTGGCCTGGCATTATGAAATATTCGAGTCTCCAGGACATCTCTCCAAGTCCTTCTGGCTTTTAGAGTATCCATTGAGAAGTTGGGTATAATTCTAATAGGTCTGCCTCTATATGTTACTTAGTAATTTTCCCTTGCACCTGTTAATATTATTCCTTTGCTCTGTATGATCAGTGTTTTGATTATCATGCAGTGGGGAGACTTTCTTTTGTGGTTCAGTCTATTTGGCGTTCTGTTTGCTTCTTATACTTTTATAAAGATCTTCTTCTTTAGGTTAGGAAAAATTTCTTCTATGATTCTGTTGAAAATATTTTCTGAGCCTTTGAATTAAGATTCCTCTCACTCTTCTATTCATATTATTCATAGGTTTGGTCTTTTCATAATGTTTCAGATTTCTTGGATGTTTTGTGACAGAAATTATTTAGATTTAAAAATTTCTTTGACTGATGTATTTATTTCTTCTATCATATTTTCAACATCTGAGATTTTCTCTTCCATTTTTTGTATTCTGTTGGTGATATTATGTTTGTAGTTCCCGTTCACTTACCTAGATTTTCCATTTCCAGAATTTCCTCAGTTTGTGTTTTCTTTATTGTTTCTATTTCTACTTCCAGGTCTTGGAGAGTTTTACACATTTCTTTTGACTTTTTTTCTTGGCTTTCTTTAAGGGATTCACTCATTATCTCCAAATTTTTGTTTGTTTTTTACTCTATTTCTTTAAGAGATTTATTCATTTCCTCTTTAAGGGCCTCAATCATCTTCACAAAGTTGGTTTTAAGGTGTTTTACTTGTGTTTCAGATGTGTTTAAATATTTAGAGCTTGCTATAGTATGATAGCTGGGCTCTGGTGGTGACATATTGTCCTGGCTGTTGTTAATTGTGTTCTTATGCTGGCTTCCAGGTATTTGAGTATGGAGTGATTACAGATCTGGGTGCCATCTTTTGAGTTTGTTTTTCTTGGATGGGGGCTTTTTTCCCCTTGGCTTCTGTTTCCTCTCTGGTCCTCTGGTCAGAATGGTCTGTGGTTGAGCAGGAGGTCTCCACTTCAGTTAGGAGCTAGACTTCTTGTGGCCAGTAAGGCCTCTGTTCAGGTAGATGGTCTCTGCCTGTCTTGGGGGATGACACATGGTGACACAGAGAGAGTGGTGATTTGGAATTGCATGGGGGGGCAGTGAGAGAGTAAGGAAGTTCTGCTGGTTGGTGGCCTACCTGGACTACTGGTGGCTGACATGGTCTCTGCTAGAGCATGGAACCAGTTAATAGTTTCTTGTTTCCAAACTGTTAGGGAGTTACTGTGTTTATTTAAAATCATATAACATATCTACACCTAAGATTGAGTATGTAAAACAGAATGAACCAAACAGTGTGGGAAAACACAGTATTAGTGACTACATCTCCTTAGACAAAGTCTGAAAGGAGCGACACAGGCTTCATGTCAGGACAAACATCACTCTTACTCAGTTATGAACCATACAAGCTACAATAATGACTAGCCAGTAAAGACATGCACACTAGTGCAATAATGGCATCAACATCCTGAGAGAAAACAATCCCTTTTGATTGGATTTAAGTGCTGCTCCACAAGATGAAACCCAAACTTGGCACCATTATTAGGCAAAAAACCTGTGGCAGACAGGTCATAAGGTCTAGGTAAGACCTACTACTATTAGTCTGCTAAATGGACATAGTAATAAACTGACTCTTAATGACTTCTCTTTATACCCATAGATTAATCCATCTCTGAACTATTATCAGAGGATCATCTATTTGCAGTACATGGTGATTAACATATAGACCCATAGTTGGTCTAGATGTAGAAAATGTAATAAGACTGTGGTAGATTCAACACATAGGACATCTATATGTAGAAAGGCAAGAGGTCCTCATGTTCACAGATAGCGCTAGAGCAACTAGTAATGTTAAACTCACAGGCTTCTCTCTTTAAAAGAATGTATTTACATCTGGATTGTACCTAGAAGGCTGAGAGTGGATGTTATTAATAGCCTAGTGATATTTTACTGCAGGACCAGGCTTCACTGAATCCCCCACACTGCTGTGTGTATCCCAGACTTCTGAGTACCGTTTCTCAGTCAGCAGAACCATTCTTATGGAAGAGGTCACATGTATTTTGCAAAAGAGTCTACTATTATGTTCTTCTCAGATCTTTTCTCCCTAGACCCTTACATGAGCATTGCTTCTCAGTCAATAGAACCCATTTTTATGGAAGAGGTCAGAGGTGTTCTGCAAAAGACTTCTACTTTGGAAAGGAGTTTCAATGCCATCATACTTCAAGCATTGTTGGGATAATTGTCACTAGGAAACATTTTTCCAAAGTTGTACTGTGCTTAAATATGTCAAAAGTAAACTGATCAGATTCAGACTCTTGAAGTTTGGAAGGACTGTGGCTAACTATGTCTTGTTGACTGAGATTTTCTTCTTGCCTCATATGAATCAATCCTCTTTAGTTTGTAGTATTTGCAGAGACCTCCACATCTACCACACTCCTTCCCTGAAAGGCTCAGGGATCAATGTGGAAGAGGGGGAGGAAAGAGTGCAAGAACTGGAGGTGGAGGATAGCTACAAGGAAATAATGTCTTCTGGACACAGCAGGGCAGTTCCACAGTTGTAATAACAGAATTCACAAGAGCTGTGCAAGCTTCAGACAGACCAAATCTCAGGGTGGAGAGGTGTGGGCACAAAGTTCCACCTTCAGACAAAGAGCTGTTGGTATTTGATAGCTGCTGAGACAGGGAGAATCAGTTTTCTTTAAGAGTGTGGCCCCTGGTTGGTCAATCATACTCCACTGGAAGGCCACACATCCAAGAGTATATGGGCATCACAAATTTGATTTGATAGGGTAAAAATAAAAGAGGCCACAAAGTTGGGTGATTAGGTAAGTGAGGGTGGGCAGTGAATCTGGAGGAGTCAGGAGAGGGGGTAAATAGGAGCAAAACATATTGTACAAAATTTTCAAAGAACTAGTGATGTGCATCCATGGAGTGCAAACATTTTGCCATATAAAAAGGAGTGAAATGCTGGTGTGTGGTGTAACATGGACAAGCCTGAAACACATAGGCAGGAAAATAAGTCTTTAAGGGACCATCTATTGTAGAAGTTCTTGTGTATAAATCTAATCCTCATCAAGTGTTTGTAACTAGTTTACTTCCCCAGTTTACAAATGAAGAAATCACTGCACTACTGTGGAAACAAACTAAGAAGCCAGATGTGCTGACACACACCTGCAACATCAGCTGTTGGGATGCTGAGGCAGAAGAAGTCTTCATGGGCTACATTGTATCAGGTCAGTCGGGATGCTGAGGCAGATGGAAGTTTTCATGGCTACATTGTATCGGGTCAGTCGGGGTTCCATGAAACATCCTGTCTTCCTAAAATCAACCATAGCAACCAAAACCAATTTAATAACCAACCTCACCAAACCAGCAATGACCAGCAGAGTGAAGGTCCCACCACAAGCCTGTCTCATGTCTACATGCTGGCTTTTACTCACTAGCTTCTGGGTTGACATTTTTTTTTTTCCAAATGGTGAGACATGCTGGTGGTTGAGCTGATGAGTTGTTTTAACCTGCCATTTTCATGGAGCTGGGTGGGTGATAGGAGGGTGCTGAATCCAAGAGAGGAGGGGTTGAGGAAAGAGAAAGTAGGATTAACAAGGAGAATTACAAATTGGTAAATACTCACTCTAATAATTTTTTCTTTCATGTTTCCTTGATGACATAGAAAGAAACAGAATAAGATGGAATTTAGGCCCACTGAAAATTTGTAGGTGGTAGCTGAATTTGCCTTTGAAGGAGGACTGCATGTGTTTTGGATGAAATATTTTAATGAGCTCTTAGCTGATATAGGCCAAAGCAAAGGGTACTCTAAAAGAAGACGCTGAACTTCCCCACACAGTGTCCTAAGACCTCGTTCAAATTGGATGGGGTGTTATTTCTGCTTATTCCTTTTAAGGAAAAATATAATTATTCCTTGTTATTTTAATTGACAGAGTATAAAATTGCTCTCCTTCCAGTGTTTTGTGGGCCTTATCTCACTTGGAAGATATAAGCAAAGATTAGCCTATCACACAGTTGTTGAAATGGCAGCTGAGGAGAGGCTAGTCCTCTGTGAAACCTCCTGGAGGAGCCATATGACCTCTGAGTGATGGGGAGGTTGGCAGGAAGAGAAGGACAAAAAGGACCAGCTACAGCCATCTTCTTCCCAGGCACCACGTGTGACACATGGATTTCAGTAAGTTAGCTTCCTCTGAGACACATGGTGTGGTTGGTGGTTGGTGAGTTCCTGCTAGGTAGAGTTTCCTTTCCTGTTTTTTTGATAATATACTCTGAAAGAAGCCACTTTAGATAGACGAGTTGATTAGGCTCCAATTCCAGGTTACAGTTAGCCACGGCTGAGAAGTCACAGTCACAGAGGTCTGAGAGAACTGGTCACATGGTATGCACTCGAGAACAGAGAGCAATGACTGAATTCGTGTATGATAATGCTCAGCTTGCCTGTCTCTTACACAATCTGCCACCTCTACTCCCTGCCCAGGAAATCAAGACAATCCCTCCAACTATCCCAGAAGCTAACATTATTAAAGCTGTCTTTAATCTAGACAGCCCTTCACAGGTGTGCCCTGAGGCTTGCCTCCTGGTGTTGAGTTGACATAAGTAATCATCACAGTTGGGCACTAAATTTTTTTTTTTAAGGAAATAGATTTCAAGTACCATAAAGAAAAGTCTCCAAACTGCTTTTATTCCAAGCCTAGCTTTTATTGTGGCCAGATTAAAAAGAAACCAGAGATGGCTTTCTAAGTGATAAAGATCCACTAGCTGCTTTCCACTGATCACATGTTAAAGATCAACCAATGGCAGACTCAATGTCAAAAGTTTAGACTAACTCCAAGGCAACAAACTGGAGGTGAAAGCGACAAACAGCTGCTTTTCTTTCTTAGGTTAGGCACATCTGGCCTTGTAGGCTGCCTGGAGCAACGACTGCAAGGCTGACATAAATCATACGGAGGGTAAATGTTTCCTCATTGGTTGTCCTGAAAGGGTGGAGCGCTGCTTTTGTGCCCAAAGCCAGGGTCACTCTGCAAGGAGGGCAGTTTTTCCTCCTTCAATAAAAGTTACAAGGAGCAAAGGCCTGGGCAGTGAGCTCTTTGACTTCCCTGGAGGGTCCCCCTTATCTTCCAGGGCTATCCCTTTCTTAGACTCTGTTTAAGGTGTTAACTTTCTCTCACTTCCCTCCTGCTGTGTCCCTCCTCCTGGCAGCTGCCAAGATCTCCAGCTTCCCTGGCCTGTTGTCTCTGGTTCCCAGTAAACTGTCCAAGAGTGTCCTGAGTCACTATTCAAATTTTTTTTTTTTTTTAAACAAGACTAAGAACCTGCAGAGAGGTCTTTGTGCCTAGTGACATAAGGACATTTGTGGCTCACAGGAATATCTAAAGTTCTTCATCCTTTCTTTTTAAGTCCCCTCTGTATCATGCCTCAGGACGTCTTACCTTAAATGCTATAGCCTAGTCTTAGCCTTGTGAGGAATAAACTACATCTACAGGACATTCAGAGAGCGCTACTACTTGGAAGATTCTGTTAACAGATGGAGAGGTGGAGTGTAGAGGAAGAAAGCAGTTAGGAGCAGAGGCAGATGTACATGTGGCACCTAGAAACAGGATGTGTTTGTGGACTATGTAAGCACTTCCAGATTCAGTGGAAATAAGAACCCTGACAGGGCACAGCCTTCTTGATGACAAGAAGCATGGCGTCAGGAGTAGCTAGGTTACATTTAAGAAGATATAGAGATGGAGCATATATATATATATATGTGTGTGTGTATACTATATATTATTTTCCACTTACCATACATATGCCTTTTTACCATGTCTTTCATTTTATTGGCAACAGGTAGCTTTCAAATTCCAAGGTCTGGAATGCTGTTTGAAGCTACTCTGGCTAACAGATACTTGTGAATGAACTTCTGAGATGCCATTCCTTGTACCAAAAATGTACTGCTATGAGGGAACCACCAATCAGGCAGGGACTGTGGGTGGCCAGAGAAGAGTTCCAGGTGCAGGTTACTCTGGAGTAGGATTGTGAGGGACAAATCAGAATAGCCATTTGGAGGAGGTTGGGTAAAAATAAGACAGTCTTGGAGGGAGCACAGCAAGGACCCAGAACAGGTTGAGAAGTAGAGTAAAAATGGGGTTAGGGATTTAACTCAGTAGTAGAGTGCTTGCCTAACAAGCACAAGGCCCTGGGTTCGATCCTCAGCTCCAAAACGAAAAAAGAAAAAAGAAGGCAAGAGAAATGGGATCTAAATCTAGGTGGGGAACAGTGTACCTTCAAGGAAGGTGAGAAAAGACTTTGGAGCATGCTCATTCAGAGAGTAGAATGGGGTGAATTCAAACAAGGACAGTTTGAAGTTTGTTCCTTTCTCCTTTGCATTTCTAAAGTAAAAAGGTGGAGAGGAATTGTGTGCGTACATCTGTGTAAGCATTGGCTTCAATGGAGAGTGAGGAGCAATGCATTTACTTTCCACAGAAGCTTTTACTAACATCAAGATGAGATGAGTGTACCTCTGCGGTAGCTTTTAAAGCAGAGAAATCTGCCACGGCGATGCCTTCATACACACACACACACACACACACACACACACACACACTCACACTCACACTCTCCCAGAGCACAGATCTTTGAATCAGTTTGATTAAGTTTAATATTTAATTGTGTGTGTAAGAGGAGAAAGAGAGAGACAGAAAGAGAGACAGAGTGTGCATGTGAGCACAGGTGTCAGTGGTGGCCAGAAGGGCATTAGATCCCCTCATTCTCAGCTTAGGTGGTTGTGAGCTGACTGATGTGGGTGGAGGGAACTGAACTCAGATCCTCTGTAAGAGCGGTCAGTGCTCTCCACTGCTGAGCTCTCTCTCCGGCACCACTTTTATGTTCTTCTTCGTTGTATCTCAGGTGTCACAGTGAAGAAATAATTCAGAAAGGTGATTTAGTTTATACAGACTTTATTGACCATCTGGAGTGTGACTCATAGAAACCAACTGAAACATCTCAAGGAAATATGTCAATCAGGGAATGCATATTTAGTATATGGAATGAGTGAAGCTGCTGTGGGCCAAGTTCTGTGGTATGGATAATTTCCTGTCCTACAAAGTCTTCCATAATGGATTAGAGAAAAAGAAGCAAACTGTGATTATAGTTAAGCCAATAATGTCATGCAAATGCTATGGACTAGAAAGAATGAGTACAATAATAGATGTAAATTTACACCTTTGGACTAATGTACCTTCTTAGATCACTTTTATACCGTATGCCAGAGGGCCCTCAATGGAAAATCCTAGGTAGAAGGACACTCTCTCTATGTTCCTTCCCCTTCTGAGTGGACCCGAGTACACAGAAGTCACGGGTATTTTTATTTTTGCCTCTGTTCCATATTCTACAGAGATTTCCTTGCCTTCAGCCTGACCATACTGTAGGCGAAGGAGATCTTTGACTTCCCTCTTTTCCCACACTAATCCACTCTGCCAGAAGGAATTTGGATCTTGTACTTCACTGAAGTACCGCTCGATTTTGGCCTTGTGAACAAGACTGTTCAGCCCCTTCTTCTGCCCCAGGTAGAACAGTGTGCTTGGCTGCTTGGACCTGCACATGCGCTTGTACTGTCTCCTGAAGGATCGATTCAGGGAGGAGACATACTTTTCTATGAGTGTGGAATCTTGATCTAGCTCTTTGTTTTCTGGCCAGAATAGGAGGCAGGCCAGGAAATAAGGATCAGGATATGGATGACTTAGTCCCACGAGTTGCAGGACTTCTCGGAGCTTTGTTTTCAGTGTGTTAAATGGAAGGATAGACTTGGATGTGGGCTTTAGACAACTGAGAATAATGTTGGCCAAAATGAAATTCTGTGTCTCCTTTGTCAGACCCTTGGTCACACTCTTGGTTAGGCATTCTTGTAATATTAAGGTGTAGTTGTTCACTATGTTTTCCATGTTGTTAGCCTCTTTATGGTTTGGATTAAGATATTCAAGGAGTCCTGAAAATGTGTCTGCTCTCCATGCTTCTATGCGTTTCCTACAATTCTCCTCTAGGAGTAACAGGTTCTCTTTGCCCTGTAACAAATTGGTGTTCAATTGGCAGAAAAGTTCTACATATTTCTTGAAACACTTGCTGACTTTCTTAATTAGTGAGAGTTCTGTCATTTCTTTTGGGGTGTTCCTTGGCTTTAGAAGACCCATATAATCCAAAAAAAAATCAAAGCATCGTTTCAGATTGGACTGTAATTTCTGTAGGTGGGATGTAAAGTTGCTAAGAACAGCATAATATTCATCTTTTGGGTCTGGAGGGATGATCCCCTTTCCAGATAAAAACTGTACCATAGCGTCTCTCAACATTTCATTTTCTTTGTGGAAAAGGGGTGTGAGCTGAAGAATCTGGATAGTGTCAAGACCTACTTCTATTTCACCAAAGAACCCTGCTGTGTTGTATGTGTCATATCTTCTTTGGGACTTCTGTGGTGACCAGGCCTCTGTTTCATAGTCTTTACTATCAGTTTGCTGCTGAGACTCTTTGAATGCTTTGGAGGCCTTTTCAGCGATTTCTAGCAAATGTGTTAGATCAGCCACACTAATACTTCCACAGGTCTTATTTTCACCCAACCACTGTTTGATCTCACTTTTGTAAACTTGACCAAGTGTATCTGAAATGTAGGAATTCTTAGGTGCTTTCCTTTTGGCCAAATTTGCCCAGACCAGAGCAGTACTAAAGTTCTTCTTTTTGATATAGAAATGCCTCGCTAAAGCTTGACAAATGAATGCATTTTGTGGGAATCGATCACTTCCTGCAGTCAAGATCTTTTCAGTTTCCTCATTCTGCAATTCTTCAATTAATGGGGAAAACAGAGTGTCTGTTTCGGCTCCATGCTCCTTGCGTTGTCTTGTAAGCAAGAGAGTTTGCACATCATGCTTAAATTTGTCTCTTCCTATTCCAGAGTCATAGAATACATTCTCTTCTAGTATATTCAATGTAATTTGACACTTGTCCATTCCATAGCTCATTCCCAGTTCTTTTAAACAGTAAATGGCAATTAGAGGGTGAATGAGACGTATACCAGTATATCTCCCATATTCTGAAACTTCTGTTCTGATTAGAAGTGTGGAATAGGTTCCCATGTTGTCTTCTACGCTTTTAGGTTTCTTATCTTTCTCGGTGAAAGTGATTGTGGTTCCCAAAAATATTTCACACTGTGATACTGAAATGGTAGAATCTGTAACATAAGAGTTGAGTAATGCCAGGTAAGAAATGAGCTGGGCTCTCCTGCTGTGGGTGTCCAGGTCTTTCAGTGTATTCTTCACTACATTTTCTATATAAGTTTTGTCAAAATTGCCTTTCAAGATCATGAAGGAATAAAAGTTTTCACAGTTCTTATGCTCCTTTTCGATTTCCTGAAGTTTGGCCTCAAAGGCTCTTTGTTCTTTGGTAGAAAGTTGGTATTTTAGTGAAATGCTTTCTGCTAATTTTGCACTTTGATCTGGATTCTGAGATCTCATGCAATTCAGGATGATTACTAATGTTTTTTCATATCTCAGACCTTTTTCAGCTATAAAGGAATTGATGGCATTCTGCAGAATGTAGGTGTTTTCTTGTTCTTCAAAATCATCCATAAGGAGAAGAACAGGGATGTAATCCTGGTGGCTGGTAGCCTTGTAGCTGATCAGCCTGCTTACTTGTTCTCCAATCTCTTCAAAATCAGTTGCTTTGTTTTTCAATACAGCACATCGGAACTTATGTTTTAAGTCCCAGAGAACATTCATAGCCAACGTAGTGCCTCCACAGCCTGGGTGATGGTACAGGTTGATGACTTTGGCAAATACAGGTTTAGGAGAGTCTGCACACTGTTGTATTAAAGTAGTAAGTTCTTCATAACTATCCCTTTTCACAAAAGCTGAGGAATAGTGTTCAGAAGAAAAATAGAAGTTCCACCAGGATACTCTGCCTCCTCGATAAAAGTGTTCTTCTCTTGATTTCTTAAATTTTAGGAATTTAGATTTATCTTTCTCTATGTCTGTGTCTCTACACTCATTTTCACAGAGGATTTCTAGTGCAGATAGGATATCTTCCTCCATTTTCTCCAGGATAACTGAGGAGGATCCACAGGAGGGCAAGAATCTTCTTGAAGACTGAATCACTGATTTCAGTTTAAGGATGGTGTTGTTGACCAGTTCTATATTTAAAGTGGAAATGCTATGTTCTGCTAAATCCTCTTTGATTTCCAGTCTTACTTGTAGCAGATCACTCCACCGTTGGTAGATACGTGAGTTGACACAGATACACAACATGTTGTCCAGTCCATTGAAAACTTGATAGAAAGCACAGAAAGTCTCAATGAGTGGGTCTTTCGGGTCTTCTACTGGAGAAAGTAAGAGAAACACCACCAAAACCTTCCCTTTTACCATTACATTTTCATCCGTGAGAAACGAGATCAGTCTCCTGACCCCAGAAGCTCTTTCTCTCTGCCATAAATGTGGCTCTAGAGGTTGACATGAGTCATTCTGCAAGTCTAATCTGCCATTGCAGAATATCCAGCTGGGCTGCTCATAAAGTTTCAGAGTAGCAATTTTCTCTTCCATGCTAGTTTTTTCTTCATACTGACTGGGTAGGTGGAGGTTTGCGACTCGGCTTTCTCTATAAGCTTTGGCCACTCCCTTCATCTGAGAGCAAGGATCAAAATCCAGCACAGCAAACAATTTAATTTCCTTTAGGAAATCTAAGTGTTCTATTTGATTTGGGGCACAGTTATTTGTTACAAGAATGTACCTGTCATAGTAAGAGTTATCCAGGGAGCCTTGGTGTCTGGTCAAAAGTTTACCTAGCTTTAGCCCCTCACTCTCTTTCTTAGTCACCATCCTGTCTTCCTCTTCAGCCTCTTTTCTAGATGCTGTCCATGTCTTTAAGTTCTCTAGAAATTTTCTGAACTCTCTATCCCATTGCTTGGGATTGGCAAGAATATTCTTAGAGCTAGCCCCTTCCCTCACAAACAGTGAATTCTCTTTGCTTTGCTTCCATGTCTTATCTGTGTAACTTTGCATCGTAATGTAGAAATAATTTTCTTTACATATTGAATGTTTGGGAATAACATCTACTTCAATGACAAATCTATCAGATGATGTATTGTTCTGTAGTAGGACTTCTACAAACCTTGGTTCCCGAATACATGCCCTGGCTTCTTTGATAACACTGTCTTCAAAATACTTTGTGATCATTACATTGAAGTGATTAACGAAGACATCTTTACTGGTGACTTTCACACCGACAATTTGTCCATGTGGTTTGTCCCCAACTCCAAAATGGATAGTGCCATTGGTGCGTGAATTCATACAAGCTGATGCAAACCGGAAGACTTCGTTGCTAAATTTCATCTTAATGTCCTCTCCTGTGGCTGTTTCTGTGTTTGTGAGGGCTTTGAATTCATGTACTGGGTCTATGAGATTGAGCGGCCCTGTTTCAGGAACTTGGAGAACAGAATGTTCTATGTAGCGTTTGTCATCATGGAAAGAATCAAAAGGATGTGGCATGCAAGACATCTGTCCTGCTTTGGGTTTATCACCTTCTGTGTCTTTAGTCACTATGTCACTTAACACATTTTCTCTCAGAAGACTTGCGTATTGATCTTTATTCTGTCCTTTGTCTCTGAGATCTTGATCACTATTCAATGAAATTGATTTCTCTTCTTCATTTTTGGTCATTTTTTGGTGTTCTTTTATTGAGAGTTTTGTATTACTTAATTGTGTGGAATCTTGATTTTCATGTTCAGTTGAATCATTCAATTTGTTATACTTTCGTTTTATCAGAAGTGCTGGACCCCGTGGCAACCCCATTTCTCTAAGATCCTTTTCAGTTAATTCCTCAAGAACCATGCCTGTCACCTCTTCATTGAGCAGGATTTGAGCATATTTCTCATCAATGTTAAGGTCTTCAGTTATCCATTTTTTCACATCTTCTTTGGTCCAGTCTTTGATCAATTCTGGTTGAGTTACTTGTTTATTCATGTCAAAGCTTCAAACTTGTTCCTTGAAAATAGTAATACAATAATATTTTAGCATTGTATTTTATTGAAATCGCATAGCAAATTATTACTTTATATAAATTATACATAGAAACATGATGTTTTTCAAGAATAACTTAAAACTTCTTGGTATTCATTTATAATTATTGTCCATTTCACAGGCAATTTTAAGTGTAATTCAGAGAACAGCAACAGCTGCTAGCTAGGTGACAAAACATTTGTCTTTGTTAACTTTCCTTTTCAGACTTCCCTGTGTAAGCTGGGATTCTGTAATTTAAAACTAGAGTCTCCAGGAAGAGAATCACTTTTCATAGAATATTTTAAACTTTAAATATATGAACAGCCACAAAAGGCCCATACTCAAATTGATATATATGAAAGCAAATAAGATAATGACCTGAATAGGCCAAAGCAACTCTAAGCATACAGAACAATGTGGTGGTACTGTAATATCTGATCTCAAATTATACTCCAGAGCCATAGTGACAAATGCAACATGGATTTATCACAAGAACAGACTCATAAACCATTGGAATAGACAAGAGTATCCAGAAATAAGTCCTATAGTCACAGTAATCTAAATTTCCACCCTAGTGTTAAAAGAACACATTGGAAAAAGACAATATCACCAACAAACACCTCTGGGAAAACTGGACATTCATATGAAGAAGGTGACTATTTCTAACTCACCAGAACAACCAATTAAAAAGGAATCAAAAGCCTTAATTGAAGATCTGAAATTGATTGAGGAAAACATAGCTATGATACTGCAAGATTTAGGCATTAACTGTTTTGACAGAATTGAAGGTGTTGTAAAATATACCTATGTCTCTCAAATGTACTATCAGACTATTGAAATATCGTACCCAAAGAAATGGAAATTTCCCTCTAGGAATCTCATGATGGGAGAAGAAAAGGCCCCAGCCAGAGAGAGAACTCGCCCCTCCCCCCAGAAAGAAAGTCATGCCAGGCAGTAGTAGCACATACCTTTAATCCCAGCACTTGTGAGGCAGATGCAGGAGGATCTCTGTGAGTTCCATGGCAGCCTGGCCTACAGAGTGAGTTCCAGGACAGCTAGGGCTGTTACAAAGAGAAACGCTGTCTCAAAGAAACCAAAACTTTAAAAAAAAAAAAAAAAAGTCTTAAAAACTTGTCAGAATATCTTACAGGATGAGACTCAAGCCCAGACAGTAATGGGTCGGTGGTGGGCAGGACCACGCTGTGACTGCTTACAGGTGTAAATCCTTGGCCCTCTCTCTTAACTTTAACCTCACTTTAGGACCCTGACAAAGAATAATGAAGCTACATTGAATAAATGCTATTTTTCTGCTTTCCACTTTTTTGGCTCTTCTAATTGGCTTATTAATGACCTGACTTGGGGCACAGGCTGTGATCCCCAAGTTTGATAACAGGCATAATCAATATCTTTTCCTGAAAAGGACTCTAGTATCACCAATAATAATCCTAGGGATTGACAGATGAAATTATAAAAAATTTAAAATCTTCTGCATATTTAAGGAAACAATCAATAGAGGGAAGAGACGGTTGTTAGCAACTATATGTCAGACCTGGGATTGATATCTAGACTATATGAACAACTTTAAAATACCAAAACAAATCATCCAGTCAGTAAATGAGCTAATGAACTGAATAGACAATTTTCAAAAGAAGAGATACAAGTGACCAAAAATATTTGAAAAATAATTGCCAGCATCCTTGGGCACCAGGGGATTACAAATTTAAGCTTCTTTGAGATTCCATCTCACCCCATTCAGAATGGCTATCATTGAGGAAAGAGATGACACAGATACCAGACAGGGTGGAGGGAGAGAGGAGCCCTTCTTTATTGCTGGAGGTGGGAGTGGGGGAATGGAAACTGGTATAGCCACTGTGGAAATCAGTTTATCAAAAAATTGAAAACAATGTTGATATTATGATCTGTTGTTAATTGTTTTTTTTTTTTTTTTTTTTTTTTGGTTTTTCGAGACAGGGTTTCTCTGTGTAGCTTTGTGCCTTTCCTGGGACTCACTTGGTAGCCCAGGCTGGCCTCGAACTCACAGAGATCCGCCTGCCTCTGCCTCCCGAGTGCTGGGATTATAGGCGTGCACCACCACCGCCCGGCTGCCCCTTAAGCAATGGCTTAAGCATGGGCCATGGCCTGTGAGTGTTTTGCTCCCTCAGGTATGGACTCTTTCAAAGGTACCAAGGGATCTTATCTGAATCTAAAGAACTTAGGATTCAATAGTTTAGGTGTAATTCTGCTCACTCATAGAGGCTGAATACCTAGTAGCTAACCTTCTCCTCAGCCCCTACTTAAAAAACCCTTGCTATACATGGTCCTTCCTTACCACTTTCTGTTAGCTACTTGCTGATTCAGCTTCCTGCTCACAGGTTAATTTTATTTAATCAAACACATCTTTGGATTGTTAACAAAAGCATTAGGGAAAAAATGCAACACACTTTAAAATAATATTCTCCAACATTTCTCCCCTCTTTTTCAAAACAAAAATGTAAGGTTTTAACTTTAAAATAGTATAACTGTATACAATAAGAACAATTATTAAGTAAGGATTACATTCACAATGTACCAAATTCCAATTCATTTGTATTTGGTAAATTTTAAGAAAATACCCCATAATCTATCCTATCTTAGTGAATCTAAAATTTTATATTTGAATTACTTTCTCTCATATCTAAGAAAAACTGCAACTATAACTATCTAGTCTTCAACTCCATCAAAGACCCCAGAAGGATATAATATTACTTGAGTAAACAAATTGTGCATTGCAAACAACTTCCAAAAACTCTGGAAATGACAGAGATATATGACTGCCTGGAAAATCACTCAAAGTTCCTTTGCAACGTTGGGGCATCCATCATGAGCCTACAGGCCCATAGGGTCTGGCAGACTCTGTAGTGAAGTAAGAAATCTGAAACACTGTCCTGCCTATATTGCTAGTCACTTTCTTCTGTGTCCTTCAGAATGTCTGGCAGTTTATTCTGTGAAGCAGGAATTTTGAAGAACTTTTTTGCCTTATTTTTGTGAAGTTCAACAGCTGTTCCTCTATGTCCTGCATGTCCCGTCTGCACAGCACATTATCAACAGTCAAGGAAAAAGTAGTTACTTGCCCAAATGAAAGCAAACTCCATAAGGATTTTCTTCAATGCCCATCACCTTCTCTGAAGTAAATTGGTGCTGCCAGGAACACATGTGTCTCATTGTCATAAAAAGCCCTACATTAACAAAATATTTTAAATGCCATATTTTGTAGGTCTTTGAAAGATTTGAAGACCATCATATCTATCTAAAATAAATCTCTATATGATCTGGAAAACATACCTAACATATCTGTAGTTTTGGTTGCTATGAATGACTAACTACTAACCTATGTTCCTGATTATCCTATATACTTTATAATAATAGGTTTCAAACACTAGAACTTTGTCCTACATTTCCAAATGAACTTCATAGGCACAACACCTCAAACAAAAATAGAAACATAAACACAATATGTTGTAACAAAAATAACCTTACATTTTTATCAATATACAAAAATCCTTTAAACAAGAATAGAAACAAGCTGTGGAATGTTTTGTATGGCAAATGTGTTGCTTTGATTGGTTAGTAAATAAAACACTGATTGGCCAATAGTCAAGCAGGAGGAAATATAGACAGGACAAGGAAGAGAAGAATTCTGGGAAGAGGAAGACTGAGTCAGAGACACTGCCAGCTGCCACCATGACAAGCCACATGTGAAGATGCCAGTAAGCCATGAGCCACGTGGCAAGGTATAGATTTATAGAAATGGGTTAATTTAAGCTATAAGAACAGTTAGCAAGAAGCCTGCCATGGCCATACAGCTTGTAAGCAATATAAGTCTCTGTGTTTACTTGGTTGGGTCTGAGCGGCTGTGGGACTGGTGGGTGACAAAGATTTGTCCTGACTGTGGGCCAGGCAGGGAAACTCTAGCTACAGAAACATATATAGAGTGTGTTGCAACAAAAATTACCTTAAATTTGTGTCACTATATAGAAGTCCTTACAAATACAAAATGTGAGACCAAAATGAGCCGTCTTAGAAATAAGACCAAAATGCTTTCACCCTAAAATTAAGGCCTAAGATTTCTCATTTTGGGAATAGGCCATTAGTTACTGAAACCAGTCAGTTCAGATTCCAGAAACCAGGAAGTGTAGAAGTACAGAGTCACAAGATAGTCACTAGGTAATTCCTGCTGGACTATGGAATGTCCTCTCCCTGGTATCCAGGGTAACTGAACACAGAAATGCCGCCACTTCAGGGCAGCCAATGAGAAATGATGGCGGGCAACCACTCCCTTAGAAGTAATTTCTAGAAGTCCCTAGAAGCGAGCCAATCAGAACTGTACCCGTACTAGCACCCCTAAATGATGTAACCTTGTGACTTTTCCCTTTAAAAACTGAGCTTGCAGATAGGTGGGCACTTCTTCCAGCCTCCACTGTGTTGGATGTATTGAATGAAGTCCCTGCCTAGGCTTGTATTGCTTTTGGATATCCAGAATTAAACCTTGCTTTTGCATTCCGGCATGCTCGTCTTTGGTGGTCTCTCTGGGGGTTACAATCTGGGCACAACACAAAATATTTGAGATCAATAGTTGTCCCTTAATTTATAGTAGATTCAATAATCTACCCTAGTATTTAAAGTAGATTCAATAATCTTCCCTTCTCGTTTATCATTCCTATCTTTTTTCTTTTTTAAAAAGAGATCCCTGAATGTAATGTAATTTGTATAATTTCCTCCTTTGTCAATACCTGTAACAATTAGTAAACAACCCCCATAAATGATAACAATCATTCATAACCCACTAAATGACCAAATACCACCTCTTAGGAATGGGAGTCATGTTCCCAAACTACTTCCTGTTGTCTGGAGGTGATGATACCCTGAAAAAACTGAAATAGTCCTGAGAAAACCAGCTGCAACATTCATTGTCCAGTCTCTGTGTAATGGGAAAGTTCAGAGCTTGTCTGAAATCCTGGCTAAAGTATCCTGTGAGGCTGGAACCCCTCAGCAAGCAGCTTTGAGTTGTCCTAAGCAGTTTGTAACCCAATACTGATCTTAGGGTTTTGGCTGTCCCCTCAATAGCATTACCACAATCCCTATAGAATCATCATTGTGGAGCCCCATCTTCTGTTAGAGACCTCAAAGATCACTGTTATGACTGGTCAGGGTTCACTGCTGCAAACTTAAACATTTTAAATGTCATATACAAAATGGTCTTATAAATTTAGAGCTAGTATATATGCCTATGGAAAGTTTTAAATAGAATAAAGCCAAAGTATTGTGAGATTACTGGCAATAGGAAAGTCCCTAAATTTTGGTTTTCTTCTGTTCCACATCATGTAGTTCTTCTGACATAAGACAGGGATTTTGGATTTTCCTTTAACAAACATGCTTGGGTTTAGAGAAGGAGAGAGCCACATTGTAACCCTAAAGCCAGCTTCAATTTAATTAAATTGGGACTACAAAAAGACCATTTGCCTTTTATAGTTGTAAATGACAACAGAAACAAATATTTAGGAAGACTTATGAAATTTTATACTATACCATTTTAGGCCAATTTAACTCTCAGCTATCTCCTCTCCTCATCAGGAAGGCTCTCCTGTTCCAACCTACTCTTTATCAATATTGATGGTATCTATAGTTTTTCTTTTCCAAGGAAACAAAAGCAAAACCTTCCTCCAACATAAAACATATCTTTAAAATATATAGGTTGATTTAATTAATCATTTTTTTCTATTATTCTAAGTATCTCTGCAGCCTTTTCCATTGGCACTTAAGACATTAAAAGTTAATAAAGCATTATGTAATCTATCTCTGGGTGTTTTTTATTACTCCCTTTTGTTTATTAATCATTTCTTTTAAAGCTGGATTAGACCTTTCTATTACTCTTTGTCCTATGGGGTTGTGTGGTATACCTGTAATATGCTTTATGTTATAATATTAAAAAAAACTGTTTCATTTTACTAGGCATGTATGCTGGAGTATTGTCAGTCTTAATTTGAACAGGTATCCCCATCATGGCCATGGCTTCTAATAGATGTATAATTACAGAATCAGCCTTTTCAGAACTGAAAGCAGTTGATCATTGAATTCTTGAATTTGTATCTATGATATGGTATACCTATTTTAATCTTCCAAATTCTGCAAAATGAAACACATCCATAGGCCAAATTTCATTTCTTTGAGTACCCCTTAGGTTACTTCCTGCAGGTAATGAAGTTTGGTTATACAAGGAACAAGTAGGACATTTTCTTATAACTTCCTTGGTTTGTTGCCAAGTGATGGAAAATTCCTTTTTTAAACTCTTGCTATTAACAATGTTTTTTTTTTATGAAACTCTGAGGCCTCCAACATATTTCCTATTAATAACTGATCAATTTTATCATTACCTATTGCTAGAGGACCTGAAAGACCCCTATGAGATCTGATGTATCATATATATGGGATGATTCCTGACTATTTCCTGTAATTGTATGAATAACAAATTTAATTATGACTTATCAGAAATAAGTTCAGCAGTTTCAATATGTAAGACAACTCTTTCTGCATACTGAGAGTCAGTAATTATACTAAGAGATTCTGAAAAAAATCTAATAATACAATGAGAATAGCATATAATTCTGATTTCTGAACTGAATCATAAGGACTTTGAGACACTTTATTTTTCCTGACTTATAACCTGCCTTTCCTGATTTATTTGCATCAGTATAGAATGTTGGGGCTCCAGAAATTGGGGTACCTTTTACTATATGAGGTAAAATTTTATAAACTGAAATCTCTTGCTTTTTGGATAATTGTTACTTAGCTCTCCCAAAAAAATTACTGCAAGCTCTTTGCCAATCTTCATTTTCTTCCCATAGTGAAGCAATTTCACTATTAGTAAAAAGCACTACAATTTCTCTTGGGTCCATTCCTATCAGTTGATGAAGTCTTAATTTTCCTTTTAGAATCAAATCAGAAACCTTTTCCACAAATGTCTTTAACTTTTTTCTCTGTTTGTGTAGCAAAAATATCCATTCCAAGATAGCATCTTCCCTCTGCATTAAAGTTCCTATAGGGGAATGCATAGAGGGTAAAATAACCAGAATACAATCAAGCTCTGGATCTAAATGATCCACATTAGTATCCTGTAATTTCTTTTCCACCAAAACCAATTCTCTCTCAGCTTCATCTGATAATTCTCTTGGACTATATAAGTCCTTGTCACCTTTTAAAGTTTGAAACAAATTACTCAGTTCTTGATTTGTTATTCCAATAGTATGCTGTAGATGGACAATGTCTCCCAACAATTTTTGAAAATCATTAAAAGCCTGCAATTGATCTCTTCTGATTTGTACCTTCTGGGGATGTATTTTTTATAATCCTAATTAATTAATTAGCAATTAATAGTAATTAATAGAATCTTCTCTTCATATTTTTTCAGAAGCAATTTGTAGTTCCAAGCAATGCAAAATTTTCTTTACTTCTTCAAACATTTTTACTAAAGTATCTACATTTGAATCCACTAGTAAAATATTGTCCATATAATGGTAATTATAGATTGAGGTTATTGTACACAAATTATTTTCACTGGCTGTCTAACAAAATATTGGCACAGAGTGGGGCTGTTCAACATCCCTTGTGGGAGAACCTTCTGTTGATATTTCTTAATGGACTGAGAATATTGTAAGGAGGTACCATGAAGGCAAATTTTTCTCTATCTTTTTCTTGTAAAGATAAAGCGAAGAAACAGCCTTTTAAATCAATAACTATAATAGGCTACCCTGTAGGTAATAGAGAGGGCAGGGGAATTCCAGTCTGTAAAGAGCCCATTGGCTGAATGACCTTATTAATAGCTTTTAGCTCTGTTATCTTTCTCAGTTTTCTAGATTTCTTTTTAATAACAAATACAGGAGAATTCCAAGACGGGTTGATTCTTCAGTATGTTGAGCATTTAACTGCCCCTGTACCAGCTATTCTAAGACTTGTAATTTTTCAGATGTCAAAGTCCATTGTTCCACCCAAACAGGTTTGTCAGTCAGCCATTTTAAAGGTAAGACTGTTGATACTTTTGAAATACCAACAGCTGTGGTACCCTGATTATGTTCAGCTTGAATGGTCTGTGACTGTCCATGCTAGTATATTCTGAAATTTCTCTCAGAATCATTCTTCATTTTAAAGTTTGTTTCTGAGACTGGGTGGATGTTAATCTGAGTATTCCATTTATGTAGTAAATCATGCCCCCATAAATTTGTTGCCATATTAGCCACATATGGCTTTGTTTTTCTTCTCTGTCCTTCTGATCCTATACATTTAACTCATCTTGCACTTCATTTCACTTGGGACAAACTGCCAGTTACTATAAGCTGAATATTTACTTCCTGAAGAAGCCAACCTGGATGCCCTGATTTTGGTGCAATTATTGTTACATCTGCATCTATGTCTTCTAAACTCTCAATTTCTATGCCATTTATTCATATTGTTAACTTTGGTCTTGATCATTTATAGAAATTTGCCAAAATTGCTTTACGGTTTCTCCCAAAAATTTTGTTTTATCTTCTAAAGCAGATCAGCATGATTTTTAACAACAGGCAGTAAATCATTAAATCATTTTGTGGAGGATTTCCCCAATACTGGAAGATAACAAATGGACTACATTTGATATTGGGCCCTGTGAGAGGCCCAGCCTGGTATTTCCTGATGGCAAAGGGTTACCCTTCTTCTCCCTTGTTCATCTACATTCATTAGTTCAATGTTGACCTTTACCATACCTTCTGCATACTCCAGAAGTCTGGGGCCTTCTGTTTATGTCTAGAATAAACATTATTTCTAGGAGCATCTTGAGTACACTCCCTTTTCAGATGACCTTGTCTACCACAATTAAAACACCTAACCTTTTGATTTTTCTTCACATTTTTAGAAAGCAATGCTCCTATCCAAGTATCATCATTAGAAATATGGGAGCCAATATCAATTATATGTTTGATCCATTTTTTCTTTTGGTTTTTTGAGACAGGGTTTCTCTGTGTAGCTTTGCTCCTTTCCTGGAACTGACTTTGTAGACCAGGTTGGCCTCAAACTAACAGAGATCCTCCTGGCTCTGCCTCTCCGAGTGCTGGGATTAAAGGAGTGCACCACCACCGCCTAGCTGATCCATTTCTTTATGGGTGCTGATCTTGCATTTAAAGGCTTAACCACCCCTTTACATTCTTCATTAGCATTTTCAAAAGCCAAAATTTCAATTAATATTTATCTAGTGTTTTACCAGATATCATTCTATTTTCAGTTGATGTTAATCTGTGTAAAAAAATCAGTGAAAGTTTCTTTCAGGCCTTGTATAATTTTAGTAAATGATTCAACCCTCTTTCCTGACTCTTCAGCCCTGTCCCAAGCATTCAAAACTGCTATACATTATAGAACCAGGGTGTTATCATCCAACCTACTCTCTTTGCAAATCTGCATACTGACCCTCACCAATAATTTGGTCTTGGGAAATCTCGTGACCTCTAGCCCTACCTTGTTGTTCCAGGGCTCTGGCTTCCTTTCTCCAATAAGTTCTCCAATGTAACTGAGGACCAGTTTCTAATCCTGCTGAGATTAAATCCTTCCAGTCTTATGGAATGATTTTATTCCTAGTTGCCCATGAATTTAACATCTGTCTTACAAAGGGTGAATGCAAACCATATGAAACTACTGCTTCCTTAAATCTCTTTAAGTCTAATATATCTACAGGATTCCAGTTAACTTATGCATAGCTTTGGGGATGCATATTATCTGGTGGTTGATGTTGAACAGTAACTGGATATATTAAAGTTGGTGTTCTAATAACCTTAGGCCATTCCTCTCCAGTTTTACAATGCAATGGTGTGGTGAATTATGCCCTAAATTCCTCTGTCTGTGTCTGAGCATTTTTCTTTTTATTCATTAGTATATCTTTCCAAGGCCTGCATCCTATTAATCCACTTGTGATATTTAGCATAAAAAAAACCACCAAGGCTATTGTTGATAAGATATTATTTACCACAGTGATAGTATGTGTTTTCATTATTATATCACTGTCAGTTAAATCATGAATCTTCTCATATTCTGATCCTAACTTAAGCCTTCTAAGATAGCAGTACAGAGAGCCCTAGTACCCTACATTGTTATGTTTCCCATTCTTAATGTAGAAAAAAAATTCTTTTCAATATTATTTAGTTCTCTCCTGATCTCTTAAAGAATTTCCCAGATCTCTCACCAATTCTGTTTACTTTTCAAGGCAAGAGACAGCGAACTGCTATTACGTAGAAGTCCAGATGGCAGATGCAGCAGAGCTGGCTGGCATGACCCCTCCTTCCGTGTGGTTCTACCACTGGTTGGACACCAGTTGTTGTTAACTGTTTTTTATTATCTACCGTGGCTGCCCCTTAAGTAGTGACTTAAGGAAGGGCCATGGCCAAAGGGGATTTTGTTCCCCCAGGCACCTGACTCTTTCCAAGCTACTGAGGAAACTTATCTAAATCTAAAAAACTATGATTTAGTGGTTTAGGTGGAATTCTGCTCACTCAGAGAGGCTGAATAGCAAGTTGCTAACCTTTGCCAAAAAACCCAACCTCCTTCTCTCAGTCACCACTTAAAAAACACTTGCTACATGTGGTTCCTCCTTACCACTTCCTGTTACCTACTTGCTGACTCAGCCTCCTGCTTGCAGGGTAACTGTATTTGATCAAACACATCTTTGAATTGTTAACAATTCAAAAGCATTAGAAAGAAATGCAATGCACTTTAAAATAATATTCTCCAACAATGACCCAGTTCTCCATCCCACAGGTAATCAATGGATTCTAAGTCTCACAGAGGTATTTGGACATCTTTGTTTATTGTTACACTACAACAATACCTAAGAAATGGAGCCAGCCTAAATGTACATCCATAGATGAACAGATTTTGTGTGTGTGTGTGTGTGTGTGTGTGTGTGTGTGTGTGTGTGTTACTAGAAAGGGAAACATGAGAAGGAAAGGAGATATTGACAGAGGAGAAGGGGACACAATGGGGAGGTGACAGAACACATGTGACAGGAAAGTGGAGAGAGGGCTACCAGGGGGTCTGAGAAAGCCAGCAGCAGAGGACAAGGAGGATCAGGCAGACCGCTGGGGAGGGGAATCAATGTAAACTAAGTATATAAAAATGCCGTCATGAAACAAATCACTTTGTGTGCTGATTCAACAAAACTAATTTTCAGGATATTTAAGGAAGGTCTGTTTAAATTATTAATGTATGAACCACTAGTTATAAAGTCTAATGGAATATCAATTTAGCTTCACCATGTTTGACATTTCTTGCAAAGACTCACCCAGAGTCTCTCTCTTCTCAAAGCCTCAAAAAGGAACTAGAGAAGAACTGAGGCTTGAGAGTACAGGCCTGGGATGAGCCAAAGGAGGAAATACACTATCGATGGGTAGACTATTTATCATAATGATTGCCATAGGCTGCAGCCTTGCAGCCAACAAGGAGCTTTCACTGGCTTTGTCAAATTTCTTCCTGGTTGTTTTAGTGCTTCAAATTTTCTTATTTTTGGCTTCAATCTGAGGTCATGACCAGTGCCAAGCTAACAAGAATTATGAGCAATAGGCACAGCAAAAATGTATTTCAGGTGATCAACTATGTTTCTTTGGAAAGCAGTTGGGTATGGTCTCAGAAGTTCCACAAAACATAGTGTATGTATTTTACTCAGAGATCAGTGTTTGTCTCCTTTTATTCATTCAGTAAGAAGTTCGTGAGTATCTATTATGTACAAGGCAAGATGTTCAAGAAAATTAGTGGTTACCCAAACCTATGGGAAATATATTTATGATACTCATACTCTATTGTTTTTTGGTTTTTTCAAGACAGAATTTCTCTGTGTAGCTTTGGAGCCTGTCCTGGAACTTACTTTGTAGACCAGGCTGACCTTAAACTCAGAGATCCTCCTGGCTCTGCCTCCTGAGTGCTGAGATGTAAGGTATATGCCACCACTTTCCAGCTTTTTTTTTTTTTTTGGTTTACTCATACTCTATTTAAAAGAATTAAAAATATAAGCCATACAAGTTACCCTACCACATTAAAGATGTTCACAGTAACAAGCTGTGGCAGGTGCAGGACACCAGAAGGGACATCGCACTGGGATCTGTAAGGAGGGTGGACTATGAGTAGGAGAAAATGTGAGCCTGGCTTATGTGCAGTTAAAGGTGGGAGGGAGGAGGGAAACAAGCCTTGGAGGCTGACGGAAGGAGCTGAGTGATGGTCTATCTAGGCTCCCACGGGTCTGCTTGGTAGTTCTAGGAACATGGCATGTGTGCTCTATCAGTGGACAGTCTCCTCTGAACCAGGGGTCAAGGCATTGGATTGCTCTGGCATTGTCCAGGAAGAAATGCAGACCAGTAGCCTGGAGACAGAGGGGCCCACCCCTGACTCTCCTACTTCTCTATATACATCCACAGTGCCCATGTTCTGGTTTGAATCTAGTGTTTCAAATATTTAGGAGGGCTGTGAAACTGTTATGGGATGGGAATGGGCTTATATGGCAGAAGCAGGTCACTATGAACAGGCCTATTTCTGGCCTGTAGTTCCTGCTTTCATCTCTGCCTCCTGGTCCACTATGGTCTGAACATCTCCTCTCTGCTGTAGACTCCTACTGCCACAAGGTCTTGCCTAAGAACAAGAATCCAAACAAAACTCTGAAACTGTGAGCCAAAATACACATTCCTTTAAACTGTTTCTGTTGGAATTTTGTTAGAGCAACAAAAAAAAAAAAAAAAAAAAACAACAACAACAACAACAACAAAAAAAAAAAACCCAGCTACTTCAGTCATTTTGGTAATACTGAGGAAAGGGACCTTGTCATACCCATTTATCAGCATCAGATAGCACTAATAGTATAGGCAGATATTCAATATATTATTAAAGTTTTTTACCCAAAAGAAGCTGATTTAAAAATTATTCTCCTTTATATGGGACATTGAAAATACAAATCTCATATTGTTTTAGACTTCAGTCTGTTGTGGGTCTGGAGAGATGGCGTAGTGGGGAAAGTGTCCAAACAACCACATAAACAGTTGGGCTTTCACCTGCAATCCAAGCACTGGGTGAGTGGAGACAGAAGAATCCCGAAGTTTGTTGGTCAGACCGTCAAGTTTAATTAATGTGCCTCAGATGCAGTCAGAGGCCCTGTCTCAGAATGTGGAGAGAAACTGAAGATACTTGATATCAACTTCTGACTTCTAAACTCAGGGGCATAAGTATGGGCAAGCAAACACACACAAACTTGTATACATAATGATTTATTGAATAAATAGACAATCGAAAACTAAGAATGGAACACTCACTCAACAAAGACATGATTAGCTGTCAGCACCTAGAATTACAATGATCCAAAACTCAGATGTCTGGATACCAGCATAAAAATACAATCAATAATAGCTGGGACAATATGTCTCAACTAGAACCCAACAACCCTATTACAGGAGGCTGAAGCAAAAGAAAGGACTTCAAAATAGCTATTTGAGTATGCCCAAGGACCTTAGAGGGGACATGAATAAATCCCTTAATGAAATCCATGAATCACGAACAGTGGAATGAAATGAAAGTGGAAATGACTTATTAAAGAAAACAAACTGAGGTAAAACTGGAAATGAAAAATTTAGGAATTCATACAGGAAACTCAAGGTCAAGTTTCACCAACAGAATACTAGAAATGGAAGAGAGACTCTCAGGCATTGAAGACAAGATAGAAGATATCAAAACCTTGGTCAAAGAGAATGTTAAATATAAAAAATCCAGGTATAGCCGGGCGTTGGTGGCGCACGCCTTTAATCCCAGCACTCGGGAGGCAGAGCCAGGCGGATCTCTGTGAGTTCGAGGCCAGCCTGGGCTACCAAGTGAGCTCCAGGAAAGGCGCAAAGCTACACAGAGAAACCCTGTCTCAAAAAAAAAAAAAAAAAATCCAGGTATAAAATACCCAGGAAACTGGGACTCTATAAAAAGACCAAATCTATAAATAATAGGAATAGAAGAAGGAAAAGAAACCCAGAAAATGGCACATAAAATATTTTCAACAAAACCATAGAAGAAAATTTCCCTAACCTAAGGAAAGATGTGTCTATCAAGGTATAAGAAGCATATAGAACACTAAATAGACTGGATCAGAAAAGAAATTTCCCATGACATACAAAAATCAAAACATTAATGTAAAGAACAAAGGAAGAATGTGAAAAGCTTCAAGGGAAAAACACCAAGTAACATATGAATGTAGACCTATTAAAATAATATTCCAGTTTTCAATGGAGACTCTAAGAGCCAGGGGGACTTAGAGATCACAGATGCCAGCCCAGACTATTATAACCAGCAAAACTTGCAATAACAATAGAAGGAGAAAAACATTCCAATATAAAACAAATATAAGCGGCAACTATCTACAAACCCAGTTGTACAGAAGATGCTAGAAGGTGATTAACCGAAGAGATTAACCACACCTAAGAAAACACAAGAAATAATCATCTCAGACCAGCAAATTAAATAAAGCAGTGTTGCTCAAATCTTATACAAGCCAGCTACTAGCTTACTCTCGAGAGAGAGATTTCCTGTTTCTTCATGCCTTATATACATTTCTGTGTCCTGCCACATTACCCCTGGGATTAAAAGCCTGTGTCATCAAAGCCTGTTTCTGTTTCTCTCATGTAGTCCAGTGTGGCCTTGAACTCACAGAGATCCAGACACAACTCTGCCTCCCAAGTGATAGCATTAAAGGTGTGTGTTACCACTGCCTGAACTCTATGCTAATCTAGTGGCTGACTGTGTCCTCAGTCACTTTATTTATTGGGATACACAATATATCACCACAAACAGGCGAACCCACACCAGAACAACAAAATAATGCTGTCTTAGTTATAATTGCTGTGGTGAAACATGATGTCTAAAGCAACTTGGGGAGGAAGGGGTTTATGTGAGTTACACGTCCACATCACTGTTTGCCAATGAAGGAAGTCAGGACAGAAATACAAACAGAGCAGGAAACTGGAGGCAGGAGCTGATGCAGAGGGCATGAAAGAGAGCTGCTTACTGGCTTGTTCCTCATGGCTTGCTCAGCCTGTTGGTTTTTTTTTTTTAAATAGAACCTAGAACCACCAACCTGGGGTTGGCACTACCTATAATGGGCTGGGACCTCTACTTTCAATCATTAATTAAGAGAATGTCCTGTAGGCTTTTCTAGAGCCTCATCTTATGGAGGCATTTTCTTAAGTAAGGCTCCTTCATCTATGGTGACTCTAACTTGTGTCAAATTGGTGTAAAACTAGCTAGTAATTGGAAATCAACAAACACTGTTCATAGAAGACTCTTAATGCCAATGGTCTTAATTCCTCAATGAAAAGTTACAGACTAATGTAATGGATAAAAAAAAAAAAACACCAGGATTTATCCTTCTGCTGTGTCTAAGAAATAAACCTTAACATTAAGGATAAACATCACCTCAGTGTAGAAAGATGAAAAAAAGATATTCCCAGAAAATAGACCCAAAAATTAAGCTGGTAGAGTCATTTATTATATTTTATTTTTCTTTATTAAGAAATTTTCTACTCACTCCTCATGCTATCCACAAACCCCCCTCCTCCCTCCTCCCACCCCCAGCCCTCTTTCCCAAGGCACCCCACATCCCCACATCTCCCAAATCATGGGGAGTCAGCAGAGCCCAGCTCACTGAGCCTAGGCAGGTCCAAGCCCCTTCCCACTGCACCAAGGCTGTGCAAGGTGTCACACCACAGGCACCGGATTCCCAGAAGCCTGCCCATGCACCAGGGACAGATCCCGATCCCCCTACCTGGGTGCCCCCCAAACAGTTCGAGCCAAACAACCATCTTCCATGTCCAGAGGGCCTAGTCCAGTCCCATGGGGGCTCCACAGCCACCACTCCACAGTTCATGGGTTTCTACTAGTGTGGCCAGTCATCTCTGCACATCCTCCCATCATAATCTCAATGTCCCTTGCCTGTAGTATCTCTACTCTCTCTCATCAATTGGATTCCCGGATCTCAGCTTGGTGCCTGGCCGTGGATCTCTGTATCTGCCTCCATCTGTCACTGGACAAAGGCTCTATGATGACAGCTAGGTTATTTGCTAGATTGGTCACCAGTGTAGACCAGTCCAGGTACTCTCTGGACAACTGCCAGAAGACCAAGGTTGGGTCAGGGAAATGCAAATCAAAACAACTCTGAGATACCATCTTACACCTGTCAGAATGGCTATGATCAAAAACATTGAAGACAGCTTATGTTGGAGAGGATGTGGAGCAAGGGGAATACTCCTTCACTGTTGGTGGTTGGTGGGAATGCAAACTTGTACAGCCCCTCTGGAAATCAGTATGGTGGTTTCTCAGAAAATTGGGAATAAGTCTTCCTTAAGACCCAGTTATACTACTCTTAGGCATATACCCAAGGAATGCTTAATCTTATCACAAGGACACATGCTCAACTATGTTTATATCAGCATTATTTATAATAGCAAGAACCTAGAAACAACCTAGATGCCCCTTAACTGAAGAATGGATAAAGAAAATATGGCACATATACACAATGGAGTACTACTCAGCAGTAAAAAAACAACGATATCATAAAATTTGCAGGCAAATGGATGGATCTAGAAAATATCATCTTGAGTGAGGTAATCCAGACTCAGAAGGACAAACATAGTATGTACTCACTCATAAGTGGATACTAGATGTGATGGAAGGGATGACCAGACTGCAACCCATAGCTCCAGAGAGGCTAGCTAACAGGAAAAGACCCTAGGAGGGACACATGTATGACCCTGTGAAGGAGAAGTGGATAAGATCTACACTAGTAGACTGGGTGTGTGGGGGGTGGCAGATGGTGAGGAGTGGGGGATGAGAACATAGGGAAATGGGAGGGTCAAGCTGGAACAGGGACAGAGTGGGAGGGCAGGGAGGAAGATACCATGATAGTTGAGTGTAGCTAGAGTTTTCCTGCCTTGCCCACAGTCAGGACAGATCTTTGTCACCCACCAGTCCCAGAGCCGCTCAAACCCAACCAAGTAAACACAGAGACTTATATTGCTTACAAACTGTATGGCCATGGCAGGCTTCCTGCTAACTGTTATTATAGCTTAAATTAATCCATTTCCATAAATGTATACCTTGCCACGTGGCTCGTGGCTTACCAGCATCTTCACATGCTGTTTGTCCTGGAGGCGGCTGGCAGTGACTCCTTCTGCCTTCCTGTTCTTTCTTTTCTCCTCTCTGTTAGTCCTGCCTATACTTCCTGCCTAGCCACTGGCCAATCAATGTTTTATTTATTGACCAATCAGAGCAATTTGACATACAGACCATCCCACAGCAGATGAGGACATCATGGGAATAGGAAGAGGCAGGGTGCTGGGGAGGAAAATCAGGAATTCACATGGTATAGTCTTTTTAATATCTGACAAAATAGACTTCAAACCAACACTATTCAGGTGAGTTAGGGACAGACACTACATAGTCATCAAAGAAAAAATATGTCGAATCTATACATTAAAAACAAGGGCACCCAAATTCATAAAAAAAAAACAATATATAACTAAAATCACATAGTGACTCTCACACTCTAATAGTGCGTGAATTCAATAACCCACTCTCGCCAGTAGACAGGTCATCCAGACAAAAACTAAACAGAAATGTTGGATAACTAACATCATAAACTAAATGGACCTAATGTATATTTACAGAACATTTCAACAAAACAAAAAGAATATACCATCTTTGTAACATCTCATGAAACTGTCTCCAAACTGACCACAGACTCAGACACAAAGCAAGTCTCAACAGATGCAAGAAAACTGAAATAATACCCTGCATCCTATCTGACAACCATGGATTAAAGTTTGGATTAAACAACAGAAAGCTTACAAACTTATGGAAATGGAACAACTCTCTCTGAATGAAAGATGGGTCAAGACAGAAATTAAGAAAGAAATTAAAAATAGCAGGCTGAGTAAGCCATGGGGAGCAAACCAGACAGCAGTGCTCTTCCATGGCCTCTGCATCAGTACCTGACTGCAGGTTCCTGTCTTGCCTAAGTTCCTGCCTTGGCATTCCCTCAGTGATGGTCTGTGACTTGGATCCCTGGCTTCCCTCAGTAATGGACTATGATTGGGATGTATAAGCCAAATAAACCCATTCTTTCCCAAGTTACTTTTTGTCATGGTCTTTTTTAGGTGAACATAATGCAAAACAAAACAGTGACCCATCAGCCCACGTTTGCATCAAGATAGTTCTAAAGTGATATTTAGCAAAGAAAATTCAGTGCTAAATTACACGTTACATCAGCTGTGTTCAACAGGTGTCTACAGCACGTTCTACCCAGTGGACAGAGAAAACATTCTTCTCAACAGTATATGAAACTTTTCTACAATCATTTTGCACCCTAAGCTACAAACTAGCCTTAATCTTTTATTGCTATGCTTCCACTCCTCTTCATGGGTTGGGAATAGTTAATCTGTGCTATTGTATTTTGAAGCATATAACTGTCATCCCCCCCCCCCCATTTGTTACCATGCACAGCTAAATTATTGCCTTGAGTTTTAGATCCTTTGAAATTTTTGGAACTGTAAAATTTCGAGGACTTTTGAGATTTGCATACATTTGCATTATGAGTTGACTATGAGCCTATGAGGGTCAGGGATGGGATGTTAAGATTTGAATCTGAAGTGTCCCCTACAGCTTCACGTGCTTGCACACTTGAGTCTTAACTGGTGGCACTGTTTTGGGAGACTGGAATATTCCGGGCATGGGACCTAGCTGGCAAAGTGTATGGCCAGAGTGGGGGAACTAGAGATTATAGGCAGCCTCCCCAAGGTCTTTTCTTCCTCATCTGCTGTTGCTGATCCTGCTGTTGCCCTGAATCTTCAAGATCCTGTGGCTATGATTCTAGAGGACCAGTCCCTTCACAAGATCCAGCAGGCCACAGATGGGGTAGATGTTTGGGAGTGCCAACTCAAGGCCCTGGATGTGTGCCTGGGTGGTAGCCAAGCTGGTTAGTTCAGGCCTCTGGGATCACCCCACTCAGGTGAGAGGAGAAGCCAGCACTCTCACACCATACCCATGGTGAGGAGTAGGGTCAACTTCTCTTCTGAGAGGGGAGGCTCTCCCTGAGCCAGCAAGGGTTAGGGCCAGCTTGGCATGGCCATTGTATTTCAACACAGGGTTCAGCACATGGTTTGCATGGGCTTCCGCGTGGGCAATTGACATCAACACCAATCACAGTTTCAGCAGCTTGGGCCTGGATGCCACCTGGGAGTGGCAGTACATGTCTCTCAGATCAGCATGGGTCAAGCAGTAGCTTGGTCCCTGGTCTCCAATATGGTCCTACCTAGCATCCCAGATCCCAAGTAGTCACTTGGCCTTCAAGGTCACAGAAGCCACAGATAACAACACAGACCCTGGCTGCAATAAGACCACAGACCCAGACACAGTCTTTGGCAGCAACCTGGGGCCCAGTTGACATCATGGCCTCAGGTGGTGGCAGCCAAGAACATGGGCATCCATGTGGCTATGTGAAACACAGGAGCAACATGGGCCATGGATATCAACACAGATTCCACCTGTGGTTGGACCATGAACCCCAACATGGTTCTTGGCAGCAGCCCAGGCCTGGATGTCACTATGGCCCTGGGTGGCAGCACAGGTTACTCAGATTGGCATTACTGGATTGTAGGGTGGCCCTCAGACACCAACATGGTACCAGGAGATGGCCCAGGTCCTGGGCATCTGTATTGCCTTTGGTGGTAACAGGAGCCATGGACATCAATACAGGCTGCAGGTAGGGCAGGGCCATGGACCCAGACATGGCTCCTGGCAGCAGCCCAGGTCAGGACATCACTATGGACCAGTATGGTGAGCAGGTCTGTCATGCCATCGTGTTCCTCATTGTGACCTTCACTTCTTCAGATCTGATGCTCTCCACAGAACACGAACCATTCCATTCTGCCTCCCTCTCTCTCCTACTTCACCATATATTTATTCACCATAATAGTACCCAACTTCTCAGACTCTGGGCAGATCCGTGGTTTCTCCTGGGCACCCAGGACAGGCAGCCTCAGGCGGGTATGTCTACTCTCCTCACTCTTGTTCACTTTAGAAGAACTATTTAAATGTGAAAGTATTTGATCTAGATATACTATTTCTGTCACATAGAAGAATGAAAGTAAAATGTACAATGAAGTTTCCTATATACATATATTTGATATGGCAGTAATCACAACAGACAAATTAACAAATCAACCAAAATATCCAATCTCTCACAAGTGGATAAAGAATACTATCTTAGGGTTTCTATTGCTGTGAAGAGACACCAGACCCACTGCAACTCTTATAAATAAAAACATGTAATTGGAACGTACAGTTCAGAGGTTAAGTCCATTATTGTCATGGTATGACATAGTGGCATGCAGGCAGACATGGTGCTGGAGAAGGAACTGAGAGTCATACATCATGACCAACAGGCAACAGGAAGTAAACCATGACACTGGATATCACTTGAGCATAGGAGACCTCAAAGCCTGGCCCCAGAGAGACACACTTCCTCCAACAAGGCCATACTTCCTAATAATGCCAATTACTATGAGTGTATGGGAGCCAATTACATTTAAACTATCACAAATATTGTGTGTGTGTGTGTGTGTGTGTGTGTGTGTGTGTGTGTGTGTGTGTGAGTGTGTGTGTGTATTATGCAGCCACAAAAAAACATTATGCCAGGTACAGAAAATGGGTAGAACTGGAAATGGTTAAGTTAAGCAAAGTTGAGTCAGAAATATCACGGAAGAAAGGCACAGTGGGTAAAGGCTGTCCATCTCATGCCAGTCAGGAAGCAGAGAAGAGAGGGAATCAGAGAGGAAGAGTCTGGTAGATGAAATAAACTCTTCAAAGCATGCCTCTACTAACATTCTTCCTGTAACTAGGTCATTTCTTTAGTTTGTACCATCTTCCAATAAGGCTATCAAACCACAAATCTATCAATGGATTAATCTATGCATTAGTTCACAGTCTGAATTATTCACTCCCTTTTCATGATGCAGCATTTCTGTACATTGTGGGGACCAAGCCTTCAGCACATGAGCCTTCAGGGGATATTTTATACCCAAGCCACAACATACAACCATCTTCATAAATTATAAGAGAATTGTACTGAGGGAAAAAGCCAACCCCTAATGCCACAATCTGTTCACTTCCACTTACATGTATTCTTGAATGGCAAGGCCATAATAATAGACAGCAGATTAGAAGCTACTGGAGTTAAGGAAAGAAGAAGTACGAAGAGTGAGTGCAGCTAGAAAGACCCATAAGAGAAATGTCTGTGTTGCAACATTTGTGTTTTGAATGTACAAATGTCAATGTGAAGTTTTACTATATGTAGTGTTGACAGACTTTGCCATTAGGGAACCTTGATAAAAGGTATACATACCATATGATTATTTCTTACAACTGCATGTGGATGGTGGTGATTGCAGATGAAAGTTGAATTTTAAAAAACAATGCAAAATTAGAATGCCATACATTAAAGAGAAAACATTTAAAATTAAACATAATGAAATATTGAGTATTCAAACTTGAAAGACTACCAACAATGTCTGTGGAGCTTACAAGCTAAAGACTTTTATAAAAATAAAAGAATGACTGATTATTTAGTGAGTTCAAAGTGCAACACAGTAAAGACAGGGAAGAAAGAGGGAAAAATAGAGTTAAAAGAAGAGATTTAAGGAGAAAAGTAGAAAACACAGTCACAACGGAGATACCGAACAAAATCCAAAGGTGGTACTCAATTAACGGTGATAGAACTGACACACATGTGGAATCCATCAAGAATAAAATAGTGAGAGAAGAACTTACCAGATGATACAAAAGTTAAATGAATCAGAGGATATTACAACCAACTTTATATGAATAAACTTTGAAAAGTGAGATGAAATATATGACTTACCAAAACTGACTTGAGAATCAGGGAAAGGAGTCTCACTGCCCAGTGTAAGGCTGTAGGTCACAGAGGTCACTGATGTTCCCACTATAGTGACAAGAAACAAGATCAATGCGTTTGGAAAGCTTAGACTTTTGAAGTTATGTCCCTGAAGACAGCCAACACGACAGGGAGCATAGTTAAGTTCTGAAGGCGGGAAGGTCTCTACCTAGGTGGACTAGGGGCAATTTGCTGATTCTGGGTTGCAGCTGAGGACAAAGATAGGACTAGTCAGAGGATCACAAAGCAGTGGGGCTCTCGACAGCCACGTGAGTGGATGCAATAGATCAGGCCCTCCCCTTTCCAAAATCTTAACCAGTTGCAGACATTCAAAATTAAGCTGCATGGATGTGATAACACATGCCAACAGATTGGCTGGCATTAAAACGCCAAATGCTGGTGAAAGCTTAGAGTGAATGGAGGTTTTGGAAAGTGCTGGTAGGAATGCAAATCATTTCAGCTCATCTGGAGAACAATTTGAATGCTTTTATCTAATTAAGTATATACTTACCTTATAAGTCAACAATTTTAGTGGGAAAAAAGTCTGACTTGCTGATTCAGCAAGGACAGAGACAGCTCTGACACATACAAGAGGGAGTCAACTAAAGCACCAACACAGAGAACATATTCTGTGAGTGTATTTCCCTGAAGTTCAAGGACACACAGAGTTAATCTCTGCCTAAGAGTGTGTTTTCTGGGAACAAGAACAAGGACTCTGAATATGGGAAGTTACATAAATGAATGTATGGAGAAACATCAGAACTGTATCATGGAGCGAAACTCATGTCATACAAATCACATTCATTTAAAAAGTCACAGATACCTCTAAAATAAATGATGAAATAAACAGATGACTAAAATAAAATGGGGCTGCATAGCATCAAGACCATTGTGTGCTCTAAAATTGAGTGTAATGACTAGTTCAAGGCTAGGTATTCAAGTCTCAAAACTTTATCAAACAGTTAATATTTCTACGTCAGATTTCAGGACTAGCTTTGATTTGTTTATTCCACTCACAGTTAATTCGGAGTATTGTTTGTTGAGTTGGAAGCTCCACCTCAGCCCCATTCCTCCCTCACCAAACCCTGCCCCCCTCAAAAAGACTGCCCAAAGTCCAGGCTCCTCCCCAAAGCTCAAGACCACGCCCACAGGAGATTGAAGCCTGTTTCTAGACCTGCCAGGTGATTTCAACCCTCATCAGATTAAACCTGGTCCTTTAGTTTTTAATTCAGCTAGATCTGGCTTACTTATCTGTAACGAAACCTACTGTCAGAGTACCCAAAAATACCTATCACCTCGGTGCCGAGCCCAGGTAGAATTAAGCATTCCCTACCAGTCCTCTGGCCATGTGGGAAGCCACTCTTCCTTTTACCCTGCCCTCCTCTAGACCCGATGGACTTTTGACTCCTGTAAATCACGCATTTCCAGGATCTCTTCTGACTTCTGGATTACCTGCCAGACTCCTGTAGTGCCAGGTAACCCCAGACTGTTTCTGGAGCAAGGACAGTCCCTGTTCCATGGGGCCCTTTGTACAGATGTTCTGCAGAGACATTCCCCACATTGCTCTCAGCTGTAGGCTTATAGCTCCAGATGTGGTTCTAGCCTTCGGTGTCCAGTAAAAGGCTTGTAAATATGTGGCTACAGGTCCAAGCCTGATCCTAAGACACCTGTGGGGTGTCTGTTACAAAATTTATCCAAACTGGGGCTCTCTCACAGTGTATGAGTTTGAGCTCCCTTATCCAGGGTTTATTAGCTTTGCACTCCCAACCTTTTCCTGTTCACTGTTTGTCTGCCCTTTGCTCCTCTTCCCCTACTCTGTTTTCTGTTTGTTTGCCTACCTGCTTCTCAAATCTTTGCTCCAAAATGACCTTAAGCTCTTTCATTCTCCCCATTTTCCTGATAAATTTCTCTTCACTAACTCTGCTTTCCTGATGTGTTCTCTTGGCAGGGCCTGCCAAAGGGTGCCTACCTTGCCTTTATTCACCAGGCTTTCCTGGTGTTTGCTTGGGCCATGCAGGATCTATCTCAAAACAGACCTGTTCTCTTTGCCTGCTTCTGTCTGCACTTCCACCATACCATGCTGGAATTCTACTAGTCCCCACCACAACAGATCCACTCTCTTTGTCTCTCTGTTCACCACCCTCCCCCAACAGCCTGGGAGATCCACAGCTTAAGCCTGCTGTATTCTCCATGTGGCTCTGGCTCTTTTGACCTCCAGACCCACATTCCAAAGTGTCTGTAGCTCAAATCCCTCACTCTTAAGAAATCTTTAATTCTCATGTGTAGTTAGTTGTTTTTGTTCTTTTGGGGGGGCCTGCCACTCACCTCCCACATAAATGATACAGAGAGGCTTATTCTTAATTATAAATGCCTAGCCTTAGCTTGGCTTGTTTCTTGTCAGCTTTTCTTAACCTAAATTAGCCCATCTACCTTTTACCCCTGGGCTTTTACCTTTTTCAATTTTTGTATATTTTTCTTACTCTGTTGCTGGTTGTGTAGCTGGGTGGCTGGCCCCTTGCATCCTCCTCCTTCTCTCACTCCATTATCTCTTCTTTTCTTCTCTTGCTCTTTCTCCTTTTTTCCTTCCATATTTCTCCTTCTACTTATTTTCTCTGCTTGCCAGCCCTGCCTATCCTTTCTCCTGCCTCACTATTGACCATTCAGCTCTTTATTAGACCATCAGGTATTTTAGACAGGCAAAGTAACACAGCTTCAGAGAGTTAAACAATGCAACATATAAGAATACAACATATCGTTACATCATTAAACAGATGTTCCACAGCATAAACAAGTTTAACACACTTTAAATTAATATTCTACAATATCCATGGTTTCTTACATGCTGCTATATATTGTAAATTCTTATTTCAGGATTTTTAAGGTGCTCATCTGACATTGTTTCCCATGGAAAGTTTTGTCTTTCTGTTAAAAATATCCTGTTTTATGTGTAAGGGTGGATATGTGCCTGTATGTTTACTTTAGGCTTAGTTGGATGTATAAATGTATGTGGCCACTGCATGCTTGTTTCTGACTGGTCTTGGATGCCTGAGTTTATGTGTTCTGTGTGCCAGCCATTACCATTACAACTAGCTGCCTGGGCTCAGAATTTGCCTCTGAGATTTCTGGCCACTGAATCTGATGTAATGACAGAAAGTTATTTTATGCTGTTCTACCTTATTTAAAAAAGAAAACAGCTAAGGAATTGGGTATGGTTAAAAATCTATAACAAAGAGTTAACTTCAAACTTGTAACTCCAAATTGGAACTGCTCTAAAAATCAACACATGGTTTGCCACCATTTTAATTAAGTGTAGGCTGGTGGGCAGCTGTGGGGCGTTTACCCACCAACCCCACAGCTCCCCAGAGTTTTCTTGAGTGCGAGCAGCAGGTAATATTAGATAGAAGGATTTATTGTGGAGAATCTTGTGGAGATAAACAGGTAGAAAATAAAGGATAGCCTCGAGAGGGCCTAGAACCTTTTCCAACGGGCCTCGACGGTCTCTGCCCCAGAGTTTTTATAGAGAAGCCAAGGGGTGGAGCAAAAGACCTCCTCCCCCAGACCAGACAAGTGCAGACCATCTCAGACATCTGCACTCAGGCCTGTGGTCCTGATCATCCTCTATTCCGACCTACTGGGTAAAGCCACAAGGAACCCGCGAATGGGCTCCCACAGGTTCCCCCTTCTTAATATATATATAAAAAAAACTATTAATGGCTTACAGCAATCTCCATAGCTGTTACACCTCCCAGTATGGGAGTAGAGGATGATATAGATGGCATTTCTCTTTTGAATTAGGTCCAAAGTGACTACAGCAGTCTTAGCTGCCTCAAGCCCTTTCTAAACCAAAAACTCTTAAAGCAACTAAAAACTTAAAGAATCCCTTAGTTTCATCATTACCATTAACAGGTTAACATAAATATTGATATACAGAGTCACAATTCTATGGTGATATTTTATTTGTACTGAAATGTGATTTTAATTTTATGTTACTAAATAAAGTTGCCCTGGGGTCAGAGCTATTAGAGCCATAGCAAGAGCGTGGTGGTTAGAAGAGCTAGGTAGATTTCTGTGTGTTCAGGGATACAGCCAGTATTGGAGACATATGCCTTTAAGACCTGGAGGGCGGTACTTACAGGCAGTGATGAGGCAGTCATGTGGTTGGGTTTACAACCAATGAGAAGGCAGAACAGAAAGACTATTTAAACACAGACAAACAGGAAGTAGCTCTCTCTCGGGGAAGTTAGGAGCACTGCAGGAGGTAAGATTTTATCTCTGAGCTCTGACCTCTTGGCTTTCTCTTTTACATTGGCTCTATGTTTCTTATTTGATTGGTTACATCTACATCTGGCGCCCAACGCCTTGGCAAAGAGCTTGCAGTAATTTTTTGGGAGAAATTAACAGCAAATATCCCAAAAGCAACAGAATTGATTTTATAAAGAGAGCTGATTAGATCTTGCCTCAAATTATACGGCAAAACCCATATCTGGAGTTCGTACATTTTATACAGATGCCAACAAACAAGGAAAGGCAGGTTACAAATCAGAAAATTTAAGTAAAGTGGTTCAAAGTCCTTATAATTCAGTGCAAAAATCAGAATTGTATGCTATTCTGTTGGTATTAATAGATTTTTCAGAACCTCTCAACATAGTAACTGACTCTCACTATGCTGAAAGAGTGGTATTACATATTGAGACTGCAGAATTTATCCCTGATGAGTCAGAATTAACTTCACTATTTATTCACTTACAAGATACAATCAGGAAAAGGAATCATCCTTTATATATAACTCACATCCGATCTCATACTGGTCTGCCAGGCCCTTTAGCACAAGGCAATGATGAGATTGATAAATTATTGATAGGAAATGTGCTGGAGGCCTCAGAATTTCATAAAAAACATCATGTCAATAGTAAAGGTTTAAAAAAGGATTTTTCCATAACCTGGCAACAAGCCAAAGAAATAGTAAAGAAATGTCCTACTTGTTCCTTCTATAATCAAACGCCATTACCAGCAGGATGTAACCCAAAGGGTACTCAGAGGAATGAAATCTGGCAGATGGACGTGTTTCACTTTGCAGAATTTGGAAAATTGAAATATGTACACCACACCATCGATACTTATTCAGGATTTCAATGGGCAACTGCTCTGAGTTTTGAAAAAGCTGATTCTGTAATCACTCATTTGCTAGAAGTTATGGCCATCATGGGTATACCTGCACAAATCAAAACTGACAATGCTCCATCATATGTCTCTGTTAAAATGAAACAGTTTTTTGCTTATTACAAAATAAAGCATATTACAGGTATACCACATAATCCTACAGGTCAAGCAGTTATAGAAAGATCAAACAGAACTCTAAAGGATATGCTAAATAAACAGAAAGGAGTAACAAAAACCCCCAGAAATAGACTGCATAATGCTCTATTAACTTTGAATTTTCTGAATGCCAATGAGAAAGGAACAACAGCTGCAGAGAGACATTGGATAATAGAAAAAACTACAGAATTAAATCAGCCTATATACTTTAAGGATGTGCTGACCTCAGAATGGAAACCAGGGTATGTATTACGTTGGGGACGAGGTTTTGCTTTTGTTTCTACAGGAGAAGATAAGCTGTGGGTACCATCAAAATTGATAAAAGTTCGATTTGAACAAGAGAAACCTCTTAATTAGAGGAGATGATAGTTCATCAACCAGCATGAACATCCAATTTAAACTAACTTGTACCAGTAACACATGCCTTTTCATTTAATCAGATAATAACTTGCCAAAAGGGAACATCCCCAAAATTAGTCTTGGGGAAAGGTTTTTGTTTTTGTCTTTTAGGAGAATGAAGGTTAAGAAATCTGAAAAACACAAGACAAATGAGACAATCGAAGAAAAGGGACAAATCATCTGTCCCAGGAAACAGAGTGAAACGGCGTATGGGTATATATAATCAAAAAAAATTTTATGTCTTCCTAAATGTTTGTTTCTGCTTTTCTCTAAAGATTTAACACTATTGGTCTTCTAATAGTCCCAGTTCAATTAAAATTTAAAGCTGACTTTGGAGTTGGAGAATGGCTCTCTCCTTCTTTAAACTCAAGCATGTTGTTAAAATGAAAATGCAAACTCCCTGTATCATGCCAGAATAAAAGAGCCATTTTCTGCTATGGGACAGGACAAAATCCAAATTAATTAAGGGACTATTCTATTACTAATCTCAACTCTTTGATTCTATTCTGATTCTTTAAACTTTTCTTAAAGTATAAATTTTATATCAAGATTTACAAGATTAATATATATTTATACATTTTAAACTTTGTTAAAGATATGAATGGTCATATAGAGTACTAACTAATTCTAGAAACATGGCTTCAATTAGCTGCATATATATGTCTTTGTGTTCGAGTCTCTTATCAGTTTTCTGCAGGAAATCACGGCCAGGCCTAACATCAACTGAAGTCTCCAGGAAGAAGATGGGGCCCCACAACAACAACAATTCCACGTGGACAATAATAATATCACTGAACTGACAAACATCATCTACAGATCAGCTTTGAACTACAAGGTGCTCAGAGCAATTTTGAGGTGACTAGCTGAGATGATCCAGTCTCAAAGACTACTTGAATAAGGACTTGAGATAAACCCTGAACTTTGGCATTATACGCAGACTGGATAATAATGAAGGATATAGTTACCTTTCCTAGAATTTGACAATTAACCTAAAATTTTTCTTTCAGGATAAAGATAACTTCGCCCATACCCAGCAGGAAGCAATTTTAAGAATGACGCCCACATTCCCAAAGAGGTGGTATGGGGCGGGTGGTTTTTTTTTTTTTTTTTTTTTTTTTTTTTTTTTTTTTTTTTTTGGTCTTTTTAATGGGTTTTGGGTCTGGGATAATTTTCATTATTTAGGGGGGTAGGTTACAAGTTGTTGTCAAGGGTTAGGAAAAAGACTAAGCAAAGGAGATTAAATTTAAGGTTCTTGTTTTTTTAAAAAAAAAAGAAAGAAAGAAAAGAAAAGAAAAAGACAATTACTAGTTTTAAATACTTTACATTATTACCAACTATTAGGATATAAAGAAATGAAAGTAGTTAGACATTACAATAGAAATTGTAGTCATATTAGATATGTTTTAAAAATTGAGCAGAGATATTTTAGACAGGTCATCTTCAAACCCTTCAGAAATCTACCGAATATGGCATTTAAAATGTTTTAATAACTTAGAAATTTTTCTTTTTTGAGACATGTCGGCTCCTGGCAGTACCAATCTACTTCAGAGAAAATATGGGCATTGAAGAAACTGCATATGGAGTTAACTTTCATTGTGGCAAAAGTTAGCCACTGGACAACAAAGTACCCTTGAATCAACAGGACAAAATGGACAGACAGAACACGAAACAAAGGACTACCGATTCCTGCCAAAACAAGTGTGGTTATGGCTTTATCAGAAGGCATCTTCTGAGGCCAAGACAATATGGCACCATCCCTGAAGTGGCCTTCACAATCTGGAAAAGGTACAGTGCCCTTTTCTTAGAAGGCAGCTGAACAGGCAGTGGGCCGATGGCTTCTGTTGTGCAATGGAACAGCAACTGAAAGCTCACGCCTCTCAATAGTAGACTGGCATTTAATAGAGGGATGTGGAGAAGAAGGGGATGCTGAGATGAAGCCATATATACACAGCCAAGAAGAGTGGACAGCTGAATTCAAAAACTGTCAACAATTTCCAGAATTTAAAATCCTGAATCATGACAGGACACTAGTGGAATTCAGGTGTTTCTGGTACATGGACTGCTCTCACCCAATGTGAGGTTGAACTGTTGACTTTGTGTACAACCTACTTCACAAATGAGTCTGTCAGATACAATAAGCCTATAGGCTGAAGATGATGCCCCAACACCGCGAAGAAACCTCAGGTGACTGTCCAGGCAGCTGGCTGTTTCTGTCAACTCACAAAAGTTTTGGAAGTTGCTTTTGTGCACTTCCTGTTTTTATTTTTGTTAGCTAATATTATTTCCCTCTTGGGTCTCTGAGGGAGTTGAAGATTAGTTAGTTATAGTTGAAGATTAATTAGGATAGAAAGTGAATTAGATATATTTTGGACTTACTAAAATAGGATAGATAAGGGAATTATTTTCTCTGATTTGTCAAATACAAATGGACTAGACATCGTTTCGGTATTTGTTACTTGTATATATTGTATATAGTTATTGTACTTTTGTATATAGTTTTTCTTTTGTTATAACCTTTTGCCTTTTTTCTTTTTATTAAAATAGAAAAGGGGAAATATGGTGATATTTTATTTGTACTGAAATGTGATTTTAATTTTATGTTAATAAATAAAATTACCCTGGGGTCAGAGCTATTAGAGCCATAGCAAGAGCGTGGTGGTTAGAAGAGCTAGGTAGATTTCTGTGTGTTCAGGGATACAGCCAGTATTGGAGACATATGCCTTTAAGACCTGGAGGGCGGTACTTACAGGCAGTGATGAGGCAGTCATGTGGATGGTTTTACAACCAATGAGAAGGCAGAACAGAAAGACTATTTAAACACAGACAAACAGGAAGTAGCTCTCTCGGGGAAGTTAGGAACACTGCAGGAGGTAAGATTTTATCTCTGAGCTCTGACCTCTTGGCTTTCTCTTTTACATTGGCTCTGTGTTTCTTATTTGATTGGTTACATCTACACAATTCTCTCAATCTTACAACTCAAAGCAAACTCTTAACAGAACCATTTGAATTAGCATATATGGTGCCATATATAGTTAACATTTTTTTCCGTCTTACAACTTTAACTCAATCATTTGAATTTTCTTGCTAACAGAACATAGAAAAAACTTCAATGTTTTCACATCAAACTTAAATATTTCCTTAACTCCACAAAACCAGGGTGCATTAATATCAATAGGTTTCTGTAAACATAATTCAATCTCATAACTCCTCCTTTTCTTTATAATTTTTTAAACAAAATCTCAAACCTAATTAGAGGAACCCAAACTTATACAATTCCTACAAACCCATATTGAAAAGCAATATTTTCAATCTAACCATTATCACTTTGAAAACTTTTAGCAAAACATCCAAAAGAGTTTTATAAAACTCTTTACACTTTAAATTTTAGTATACCCATTTGCATTTCTTACTAACATAACATTAATCCACTCAAATAAGAAAATATTTTTTAAATTAAATAGACTAAAGAATATTAACTCTCCCTTTTCTTTATAATTTTTTAAGCAAAGTCTCAAGCCTAGTTAGAAAACCCAAACTTTTCTATTTAAACAGTTCCATTTGTAACACAAAACTAGTTCCTTAAGTAATTCCATTTTTACATAAACAGTTCCACAAAACAATTTATGAATCACCAGTTAATAAAGCATATATGCATACACAAAACTGCTTCTTGCTTCTAGGTAGAAATAAATTTCTTCATTTAAACAGTTCCATTTTTAACCCAATTCCAGCAAACAGTTCCTAGGTCATTACTATGAATAAACCCAAAATTGTCACATTGCAATGAAATCTCTAGTGTTTATTTCATTTCTTAAGTCTTAAAATTCAAATGATAAATTCTGGTACTAGCCTTCCAAATATGAGAAATCCATAACCAAAATCTTTGTAATTTTATCTCATTTTAAGTTAAAAAAGTTCAAACAAAAAAATTCTGCTGTCAGGCTTTCACTTCCAAATATGAAGAGATGTTTTTCTTTTCTTTTCTTTTTTTTTCGAGACAGGGTTTCTCTGTATAGCTTTGCACCTTTCCTGAATCTTGCTCTGTAGCCCAGGCTGGCCTCGAACTCACAGAGATCTGCCTGCCTCTGCCTCCCGAGTATGAAGAGACGTTTTTCAACCAAAACTTTTTGCAGTTCACAATTTTTGTTCAAACAAGCGTCTCTGAACTTTTCTTCTCAAGCCAGAGACCTTTTTAGGTACAGTAGTATTCTAAACTGCACCGTTTTTGATGTTAGCTCAGATTTTTCTGTTTTGTGTCGATTTTCCACGGATCTCAGCTGTGGATTCCTTGTTGTGCTGGTTCTGGCGTCCACCATTCTTAGCTTCTTAGCAGCTTCTGGAGCTTTTGAAACCATTCAGACTGCCTACTTTGCAGTCTACTGGGACACTAACCTTCTGTGTCTCGGTTTCTTTCACCATATACATTAAGAATAGACTCACACTTAACATTTACACTTTTTTTTTACAAACTCACATAACATGTGCTTAAGTATAAGCTCACTCAACACTTACACATTTTTACAAACTCACATATAACATATTAACATCTACTTATTTATACTTTAAGGAAACTATAGAACTACTTTAGCAAATATTTTTTATTAATTCTTATATACTTATATTCATTCTATCTTATTTCTTATTTAAACTTACATTTACAACTAGCATCTTACAAGCTTATTACTACATGTCTTAAGACTACCTTAGATACTTCTTGCAAGCTTATATTCTTAAAGAAACTCTATAGACCTATTTTACAAACTTATATAGGGCTACCATTAGCATATATCTAACTTAGCAAAAACCTAAAGATTTCTTAACACAGATCTAACAAGACAGAATAATTTCTACAAACTCACATATCTTATTTTTGTCTTTCTACTTCTTACTCTTAATTATTATCACTATCTCTATTAGATTCTCTTAACTAGACAGGAAGTACATACATCATTTCTAAAGTTTAGAGTTTATAGTCAGCTTTGTTATAAACCACTGAGATTTAGTGAGTGTTGTTATTATAGAGTTGAGATACGCCATTCCGTAACTGGCAGAGATGCATTTTCTGGGGAGGAATCTGTCCCCTCTGTTTCTTCAGAGTCTTTCTCCCTGACAGTTCCCAGTTTGGTCTCAGTTTATCCCCTCTACCCCAGAAACAGTTTCTGACACTACAGTGGCGGCTTTCCCTGCTACTGAAGGTAGGGTTTTTTTGTCCGCTTGTTTTCGGGGTCTGTGTGGTTTGTGTACAGACTGAAAATCTAACAAGGGAGGTTTTTGCCTTTTCTAAATTCCCATTAGGACAGGTGCTTTGCATCATCAGGCCTTCACCTGGCCCAGTGCCCCAGTGGGTTGTGTTTGCTTGTCTGGGTGCTCAAGGACAGAGCTTATGCCAGAGGCAATCACCCCTCAGGGCTACACTCCCTCATTTCACAGGGAGTCAGTTGAAACAAAGCTTTTCTCAAAGAGATGCTTTCTCTGACAGAAAAGAAAGCTTTACTCCTGGATAGTTCTGTTCTGCCCTGGCTGGGCTCTTTCCCCAGACAGCGTTCTGACTCGGCAGCACAACTACTTCAGACACAGTTCAGCTTTACTGTTTTCCCAGAAAGGTCCTTTCTCTGATAGGAAAGCTTTTCTCAGATTTCTTTTTGCAGCTGTGGACCTATCAACCTGGGACTTATAGAAAAGTGGACAACTGTGCGGTTCCCACCAGCTTTAGTTTTGTTTGTTCATTAGAAATCTTGCCCTGGGTCCTGTACCTTCCAGCCTCAGCTCTGTGCTCCAGGAAGTTTACAACTGCAGGAACCCTAGTATCCCCGAAATGCACTCCAACTCAGAGGCTCTGGCCAGTGGCCTCTGGGTTTTTGGTCAGAAGTGAGGATACAATGCTAACGGAGTTTGCATTGCTTCAGGGGATCTTTGCATTAGGACAATTAGGAGCACCTTTTCATTCTGAAACACTCACTCAAACAAAACCCTTGATGCCTCAGCTCCGCTGTAACTGAAAAGCTTGGCTTTTTGGCTTTTTTCAGGTAAAATTTCCTGCCCTTTTGGGCTCTCTGTAGCTCTTTACCCACACTCTCCCAAGCGTTTCCCTCAGGGTACTCTGACCCAGTCTTTTACCAGCTTGAAAAGACAGAGCTTAGAAGAGGTTTTTAGGAACTTGTCCCTGCCTTCTGCAGTGCAGGGAGGATTTTTAAAGCTTGAAAGAGAACTTAGAGAGGTTTTGCTGTCTTAAGAGGTTTGTTGTTTTCCCTTAGAGCTAATCACAGGTGGTCCCCATACTAATATCTTCAGGTGATTCTAATTTTTGTCCTTCTGAGAGAAAGTTAAAGGCTTTAGTTTTTAAGTTTAAGAGCTTTTGAGAAAGATTAAGGCTTTTTAGAGAGATTCCCCCCACTCAGATTTTCCAAGAAAACTTTTATAGTTTAAGAGAAAGATGTTTTTCCTAAAAAATCTTTTCGGGAATACTAGGGTTCCTGTAGTTGTAAACTTCCTGGAGGACAGAGCTGAGGCAGGAAGGTGCAGGACCCAGGGGAAGATTGAACAAACAAAGTCAAAGCCGGTGGGAACGGCACAGTTATCCACTTTCCTAAAAGTCCCGGGTTGATAGGTCCACAGCTGCAAAAAGAAATCTGAGAAAAGCTTTCCTGTCAGAGTAAGGCCCTTTCTGGGAAAACAGGAAAGCTGAACTGTGTGAACTGTGAACTTCTAGGAGAAAGACCAACTTTTCCCAAAACTTCTGAACTTTAAATTTTTTGGCTTTTTACACCCCCATTTTTGCCTCAGGGAAAAATCACTTTCTCCTGCCGCTTGGACTTAGCATTTCAGCTGTCCCCAGGTCAAAGCTTCCATAGGAAACTTTTTCTTCCCCATAAGTTCAGAGAAGAGCTTTTTTACTACCTGTAAAGCCCAAAGAAAGATTTTTTCCCGTTTGCATTCATAGCCCCCAAAGTTAGAAAATTGAAGAGTTTTTCTGTCTAGTTGCCCTAGTTATTTTTTCCTACACAATCTTACACTTCTAAGTTTTTCCTAAACTATATTACTACCCTATACCTTATACTTATTTTTCACAGATAGAAATTGAGAAAAGGATAGAAGATAGAAAATTTTGACAGAAGAGAATTTCGCTGCAGCATCAGACATCCTTACATTCTGCTTTTCTTTTCTCTCGAGGATAAAACCCCTGCCTCTCAATAATATATATAAAATATATATTTTCCATAATACCGGCATGCCTTTCCACTGGCAGGGCTGATTCAGCACTTTCGCCAAAAACTCTGTAATAAAACTATTATTTTCCTTTATCTTTAGTCCCTATTTCTTTGTCTTTAGTCCCTGTTCATTTGTCTTTAGTCTCCCCTTTTCTTTAGTCCCCCCTTTTTTTCTTTAGTCCCTTTTTTTTCTTTTTTCTTTAGTCCCTGTTCATGGCACCCTTCTGTGGGGTGTTTACCCACCAACCCCACAGCTCCCCAGAATTTTCTTGAGTTCGAGCAGCAAGAAATATTAGAAGGATTTATTGTGGAGAGTCTTGCAGAGATAAACAGATAGAAAATAAAGGATAGCCTCGAGAGGGCCTAGAACCTTTTCCAACAGCCCCAACTGTCTCTGCCCCAGGGTTTTTATAGAGAAGCCAAGGGTGGCGCAAAAGACCTCCTCCCCCAGCACAGCCAAGTGCAGACCATCTCAGACACCTGCACTCAAGCCTGTGGTCCTGATCATCCTCTATTCGGACCTGCTGGGTAAAGCCACAAGGAACCCGAGGACAGGCTCCCACAGGCAGCTACCCTTTTGATTAAGGTTGGAGAAGAGGGAGGTCATATGACTTCACTGCCATCTTGAATGAAGTTAACCACTTGGAGTGAGCCCACCAAAGAGACAACAGGTCTCCAAGATATTTTTGGTTAGGATTTGTAATTATCTGTGTGATAATTCCTGTACTGTCCCCAAAACAAGATTTATGAAAGATAGGATTTAAAACAATGCTGGTTTAATGAGGTATTAAACTGCACCTCCATGCACTCATGTACAGGGATGTATCTTCTGGGCAACCAGATTTTTGTAATGTAAGAATAATCCCTTTGGTATTGATTTTACAACAAATTGTTTACCCTGTTAAAATTGGGTTTTGCTGTCTAGAGATACTAAACTGCTTATACCTAACAGATAATAATCCCAATTCTCAAATGCTTCAGAGATCCAAGAATATGACATTTAATAAAAAAGCTTTTCATGATAGAGACATGCCAGCACTCTGTGTCTCCTCCAAGGAAGATGGATAGCCACAAAAGAACTTCTACTTGGAGCTCACTTTAAATGTAGCAAAGCCAGGGATGGAAATGTGTAGCATGAATCTTAAAAGGTCTTATTATAAAAACACACCCGGATCCAGGTATTGGGGTGAATGCTGGCAGATCAGAGAAGCAGAACAAGCCACAGCAACCACACCTCGCTAATTCCTCAGCTGATCCTGTTTCCTCAGACTGGAAGCTCTGTGTCCTCATCCAAATGGATCTCAGCTGAACATTTACCTCCTGAAGAGGCCACGTTGGATGCCAAAATTCTGGTGCAATTATGGTCACGTCAGTACCTGTGTGTATCACACCAGACAACAAAACATCATTTATTCTTATTGTTAATTTTGGTCTTTGTTCATTTATAGAAGTTTGCCAAAATTTTTTCTTTATGGTTTCTCCTGAATATACTGAATATACTGTTCTCTCTGTCTCAGCTGTTCCATCATCCCGAGCAACCTGTTTTATTCCAATAGTTATTTGGTTATTTAATTGCTCTGAGCAGTGGTTTATTCTACTACTGCAGGAAAGAGCTGAACTGGATTTGCTGTGGGGGCCTGCCTAAGGTCCCTCTGGGAGTTTCCCAAAGACTGAGGCAAAGGATTACCTTGTCCTGCCCTTGTGGATCTACATTCGTTGGTCCAATGTTTGCCCTTACCATACCTTCTGCATACTCCAGAAGGAAGGGGCATTCTGTTGCCATTGTTCCTTGAAGAAACATTGTTTCTAGGAATGCCCTGTTTACAGTCCCTATTCAAATGACCTTGCTTTCCACATCCAAAACATCTGACATTCCTCAAACCTCTTGAAATTGCTTCTCCTACCCACATATCATCATGGTCATGAGACTCAACATTAAATGTGTCTCTAATCCAATCTTCTAAGGGTACTGATCTAGCCTTTAACAGCCTGATTATTCTCTTGCATGCTGCATTTGCATTCTCAAAAGCCAAAGATTCCATTATTATCTGGCTAGCTTCTGAATTCAGGACCATTCTATTTACTGCTGAAGTCAGTCTTTGTAAGAAATCTGTAAAAGATTCTTTTGGTCCCTGTATAACTTTTGTGAATGACTCAGTTTTCTTTCCTGCTTCGTCAGTTCTGTCCCATGCATTCAAGGCTGCCATTTGACATGGAATTAGGGTTTGGTTATCATATAAACATTGTCTTTGTATTTCAGCATATTGGACTTCAACAAGCTGATGCTGGGAGATTTGCAAACCTCTAGCCCTCCACTGACTCTCTATGGTTTTAGCCTCATCTCTGAACCACATGTGCCACTGCAACTGTGCTCTGGGTTCCAGGACAGTGGTTACCAGCGCTCTCCAGTCCTGTGGAATAATTTTACTACAAGTTGACCAGGAGTTTAACATTTGCTTTACAATGGGGAATGCATGCCATAAGATTCTATTGCCTCCTTAAACCTTCTTAAATCTAACATTTCAATTGGAGTCCAAATATTTTGTGCATTCACTTCACCGGGTAGCTGTTGAAATCCTGAATAAGTATTAATGGTATGCTGTACATATTTCAATTTTCCAAATTCTGCAAAGTGAAACGCATCCATCTGCCAGATTTCATTCCTCTGAGTACCCTTGAAAGACCCCAGCATACTTGCTTAGCCTAACGCCATTTTGAGCAAGGCCTGAAAAGTACAGGGAAAGTTCAGTTAGAGGACATGGGCACAGGAACAAACAGGGTATCTGCGGTCGGCCACCTGGCCCCAGAACAGGGAATTAAAGGTCAGAAAAACAACTTGGAACCAAGTCAGCAGGCGTGTCGAGCTCGGGGAAAAAAACCACGAACTGTCCTGAGTTTGAACCTGGCCTCATATGAATCGTCCAATCAGAACCCTGTAAACCGAGCTTCTCGTGCTTCTGCTGCCCAACCCTATAAAAACCCTCCACTCCAGCCCATCGGCGCGCCAGTCTCTTGAGCCTCTTGAGTGACTGTGTCGCCCCGGGTACCCGTGTTCCTGAATAAAGCCTCTTGCTGTTTGCATCTGACTTATGGTCTCGGTGTGATCTCTGGGCGAGGGTCTCTCCAGAGGGAAGACTACCTTCGGGGGTCTTTCATTTGGGGGCTCGTCCGGGATCGGAGACCCCCCCCCCACCCCGGGACCACCGACCCACTGTCAGGAGGTAAGTTGGCCGGCCACGGTCTGTCTGTATTGTCTCAGTCTGTTTACTTGTCTTTCGTTTTCGTCGGGCGTCCTAAGTCAGGTCTGAGTCGGTGGGGGCTGAAGGAGCTGACGAGCTCGGACTTCGCCCACCGAAACCCTGGAAGATGTTCCACGGGTATCTGAAGTCCCCTCTGGGGCACGGTTTTTCGGGGCCACCCCCGTATCAGAAGGATACGTGGTACTGGCAGGGGACGGAGAATTCAAACACTCCGCGTCCCCATCTGAGTTTTTGCTTTCGGTTTTACACCGGAGCCGCGCAGCGCAACTGTCTCTTATTTGTGTTGTCGGGTTGTTTTGTGTTCTTTGTCTAATCCTTCTCCATCCAGGAACTAATATGGGACAGACTGTCGTTACCCCCTTGAGCCTAACTACTGACCATTGGTCGGACGTCAAAGGCCGGGGGAGCGATGAAGGTGTAGTCATCAAGAAAAATAAATGGATGACCCTCTGTGAGGCCGAATGGGTCATGATGGATGTAGGATGGCCACGGGAAGGGTCATTTAATCTCTCTCTCATTTCACAGGTTGAGGGGAAGGTGTTTGCCCCCAGCCCCCATGGGCATCCAGACCAGGTTCCCTACATCGCCATTTGGAGATCCCTGGTTGAAAACCCATTCCCCTGGGTCAAGCCCTTCCTCCCACAACCTCTCACTCCCCAGCCTTCGGCGCCTCCTAACCCCCTTTCTTCTCTCTACCCAGTCCTTCCCCGCAGTGAGCCTTCCAAGCCCCCTGTCCTTCCCCCTGATCCTAATTCTCCTCTCATAGAATTCTGACAGACGAACCGCCACCCTACCAGCCGACCCCCCCAGCGTCACCTGCGGCCCCGGCGGCTGCGCCCGCGGCGGCCCCGGCTGCGGTGTCGGCCGCGGCCCCGGCGGCTGCGCCTGCTGTGGCTCTAGTCGCGGCGCCGGCTGCGACCTCCCCGGCAGCCGCGCCCCCCGTGATGACCCCGCTCGATGAGGACTCGGAGGAGGAAGAAGAAACAGTCCAGTCCCCCATCGCGGGCCGCCTCAGGGGCCGCCGAGTCGGCCCCCCCACTAAATCCAAAGCCTTCCCGCTTCGGGAAGGACTCAACCATCAGTTACAATATTGGCCCTTTTCTGCCTCAGACCTTTATAATTGGAAACAACATAATCCCCCTTTCTCCAGGGATCCTGTTGCCTTGACCGGCCTAATTGAGTCCATCCTAGTGACTCACAGGCCGACTTGGGGCGACTGTCAGCAGCTCCTGCAGACCCTCTTAACAGTGGATGAAAAGCAGAGAGTTTTCCTGGAGGCCCGGAAGCAGGTTCCGGGCGATGACTGGAGGCCAACCCAACTCCCAAATATCATCGATGCAGCTTTTCCCTTGACCCGCCCAGACTGGGACTTCAATACACCTGAAGGTAGGGAGCATCTACATCTCTATCGCCAGTTGCTCTTAGCGGGTCTCGGAGCGGCCGCCAGAAGGCCTACCAATTTGGCTCAGGTAAGGAATGTGATACAGGGAAAGGAAGAAACACCTGCTGCATTTTTAGAGAGGCTGAAGGAGGCTTATAGGATGTACACTCCATATGATCCAGAAGACCCAGGGCAAGCACCAGGTGTCATCTTATCATTTATCTACCAGTCTAGCTCAGATATCCGAGCCAAATTGCAGCAGTTGGAAGGTTTACAGGCGCTAGGTTTGCCAGACTTATTGAAGGAAGCAGAGAAAGTGTTCAATAAGAGAGAAACTCCTGAGGAGCGTGAGGAAAGGAGATGGCAGAAACAAGAGGAAAGGGACAAGAAACAGCATAGGGAGATGAAAAAGGTTTTGGCCGCCGTTGTGTCTCAGGGACAGCGGAGAGAGGGAGATAGGTCGGGAGAGCGAAGGAGGCCACCCCTTGATAAAGATCAATGTGCTTACTGTAAGGAGAAGGGACACTGGGCCCGAGAGTGCCCCAAGAAGCCACAAGGACCCCGCCGACCCAAGCCCAAAACCGTGGACCTCCTTAGTCTAGAGGACTAGGGGAGTCGAGGCCAGGAGCCCCCCCCTGAGCCTAGGATAACCCTCAAGATCGGGGGGCAGCCCGTGACCTTCCTGGTTGATACTGGTGCCGAACATTCAGTCCTAACCCATGCTGGAGTGCCCCTTAGCCGGCATTCTGCACTGGTGCAGGGGCAACTGGAAACAAGAGGTATTACTGGACTGCCGAGAGAAAGGTCCAACTGGCATCAGGGCAAGTAACTCACTCCTTCCTGCATATACCTGAATGCCCCCATCCACTGTTAGGACGGGACCTATTAACCAAATTGAAGGCACAAATCTACTTTGATGAGAAGGGACCAAGGGTCACGGGTCCTAAAGGAGACCCCCTACAAATCCTTGCCCTCAGTTTAGAGGAAGAATACCGTTTGTTTGAGGCAGAACCCCCGGAGAAATCACCTGAGGAGCTACAGAACTGACTGAGAGAGTTTCCTCAGGCCTGGGCAGAGACTGCGGGCTTGGGGCTGGCACGCGATCAGCCGCCGCTGATGATCTCACTAAAGGCCTCCGCAACTCCCGTTTCAATCAGACAATACCCAATGTCACGGGAAGCTCATGAGGGGATCAAGCCCCATATTCGGAGGCTCCTGGACCAAGGGGTGTTAAAGCCCTGCCAGTCCCCTTGGAACACCCCTCTCTTGCCTGTTAAGAAACCGGGGACAGGGGACTACAGGCCGGTCCAGGACTTGAGAGAGGTCAATAAGCGGGTGGAGGACATACACCCCACGGTGCCTAACCCCTATAACCTTCTGAGCACCCTCCCACCAACCCACGTCTGGTACACTGTGCTAGACCTGAAGGATGCCTTCTTTTGTTTAAGACTGCACCCTCAAAGTCAACTGCTATTCGCTTTTGAATGGAGGGACCCGGAAAAAGGGCTCCTCGGGACAATTAACCTGGACCCGGCTCCCTCAGGGCTTCAAAAATAGCCCAACCCTCTTTGATGAGGCCCTACATGCAGATCTGGCCGGATTCCGGGTCGAACACCCAACCCTGACTCTGCTCCAGTACATGGATGATCTACTCCTGGTGGCCAGGAGTCGAACCGAGTGCATGGAGGGCACTCGAGCCTTATTGGCCAGACTTGGGCAGAAGGGCTATAGAGCCTCAGCCAAAAAGGCTCAAGTATGCCGAGACAAGGTTACCTACCTGGGCTACACCCTGAGCCGGGGGCAAAGATGGTTAACAGGAGCAAGGAAGGAGACGATAATCTCCATCCCCCCTCCTCGGAACCCCCGCCAAGTTCGAGAGTTCCTGGGTACAGCTGGGTACTGCCGCCTTTGGATTCCTGGCTTTGCCAAACTGGCAGCCCCATTATACCCCCTCACTAAACCAGGGACCATGTTCCAATGGGAGGAGAAGCATCAGAAAGCGTTCCAACAGATCAAGAAGGCCTTACTCGAGGCCCCGGCTCTGGGTCTACCAGATCTAACCAAGCCCTTTGAGCTGTTTGTGGATGAGAACTCAGGTTTTGCCAAAGGGGTACTGGTGCAGAGACTGGGACCTTGGAGGAGACCTGTAGCGTACTTGTCCAAGAAATTGGACCCGGTGGCTACAGGATGGCCTCCATGCCTCCGCATGGTGGCAGCCATTGCCGTATTACTCAAGGATGCCGGAAAGCTGACTCTGGGACAGCCATTGACTGTGCTGGCCTCCCATGCAGTGGAGGCCTTGGTCCGACAACCACCGGACAGATGGCTTTCTAACGCCAGAATGACTTACTATCAGGCATTACTACTGGACTCAGACCGGGTAAATTTTGGGCCGATAGTTTCCCTTAACCCTGCTACCTTGCTGCCACTGCCTAGCCCCTCCGAGGAGCATGACTGTCTCCAGATTCTAGCCGAAGCACATGGCACCCGCCCTGATCTGACAGATCAGCCGCTTAAGGATCCAGACGCTGTCTGGTACACAGATGGGAGCAGTTTCCTGGAGGAAGGGGAACGCAGAGCCGGGGCAGCTATAACCACCGAATCAGAAGTGGTATGGGCATCGTCGCTCCCGCCCGGGACATCGGCCCAGCGCGCAGAACTGATTGCGCTCACCCAAGCCCTCCGGATGGCAGAAGGTAAGAAGCTCACAGTTTATACTGACAGCAGATATGCCTTCGCCACTGCGCATGTCCACGGGGAAATTTACAGACGGAGAGGCCTGCTGACGTCCGCGGGTAAGGAAATCAAAAACAAAAAAGAGATCCTAGACCTCCTAAAGGCCCTGTTCCTCCCGCTCCAACTCAGTATTGTCCACTGCCCAGGGCATCAAAAGGATGACTCTGCGGTAGCCAGAGGGAATCGGCTGGCAGATCTGACTGCCCGAACAGTGGCTTCCCAGCCAGCAGGAAGCAGCCAGTTGATGGCTATACAAGAACCACAGCCTGAGAGAGACCCTGTGCCCTATAGCCCAGAAGACCATGAGCTAGCAAAGAAAATGGGGTCGGACTGGGAACAAAGAAGACAGGCATATATACTAGGGGACCGGATGGTCATGTCAACCTCCCATACCCGATATATGCTGAGATTCCTCCATGCATTGACCCATTTGAGCAAAAACAAGATGAAGACCCTATTAGACAGAGAAAACACCTGGGCAGTGTTGCTGAACCAAGATCAGGTACTCCAGCAGGTAACTTCTACCTGCCCAGCCTGTGCTCAAGTCAACGCAGGAAAGGTTCATCTAAACAAGGGGGCCCGCCAAAGAGGCCATCGTCCTGGTGTTCATTGGGAAATAGACTTTACAGAAGTAAAACCCGGACTCTACGGGTACCGGTACCTCCTGGTCTTCGTGGACACCTTTTCTGGATGGATCGAGGCATTTCCAACCAAGAATGAGACGGCTAACGTGGTAACGAAGAAACTGTTGGAAGAAATCTTCCCCAGGTATGGGATGCCTCAAATATTGGGGTCGGATAACGGGCCTGCCTTCGTCTCTCAGTAAGTCAGAAGGTGGCCAAACTATTGGGGGTTGATTGGAAACTCCATTGTGCATACCGCCCCGAGAGCTCAGGACAGGTAGAACGAGCTAATAGAACAATCAAGGAGACTTTAACCAAATTAACACTTGCAACTGGCACTAGAGATTGGGTGCTCCTACTTCCCTTGGCTCTCTACCGAGCCCGAAATACTCCTGGCCCACACGGCCTAACCCCTTTTGAGATCATGTACGGGGCCCCACCTCCTGTTGTAAACTTTCTCCATCCTGATATTTCATCTTTTGCCACCACCCCTACTTTAGAGGCACATCTTCAAGCCCTCCAACTGGTGCAGAGGGAGATCTGGAAGCCCCTGGCCAAGGCTTATCAGGAGCAGCTAGACAAGCCGGTGGTGCCCCACCCCTTCCAGATCGGGGACTCCGTTTGGGTCCGACGACACCAGACCAAGAATCTGGAACCACGGTGGAAGGGGCCCTACACTGTCTTGCTGACCACCCCCACTGCACTCAAGGTCGACGGGATTGCTGCATGGATCCACGCCTCTCATGTGAAGGCTGCCAGGGAACCCGACCCAGCAGGATCCAGAAAGTCAACATGGACAGTGCGCCGCACACGAAACCCCCTAAAAATAAGGTTGGCCCGTGGTTCCTCTTCCTCCCCTCCTCTTAATCTCTGCCTACCCCAGGGGACTAGGGCGGCAGAGAGCCCGCACCTAGTTAAGAGGCTCACTTGGCAGGTCATCTCACAAACTGGGGAGACGGTCTGGCAAACGACCGCCCTTCACACCCCCTTTACATGGTGGCCTAACTTGCATCCAGATCTCTGCCAACTAGCAGCAGGGTCAGAGGACTGGGACATCCCTACCACTGACCCCATGAACCCCAGAGCACCAGACGTCTGTCAGGATGGTAAGGGAACTTGCAAATGTAGTGACGGGAGATACGGATGTGGTCACCCTGAAACCAGGGCAGCCCTGTCACAACTATCCTTCTACGTCTGCCCCCGGGATGGTAGGGACAGAAAGATGATTAGACAATGTGGGGGTTATGAAAGTTACTTCTGTAAAGCATGGGAATGTGAAACAACTGGTAATACCTATTGGAAGCCTTCATCCACTTGGGACCTCATTAGGGTAAAAAGGACTACCCAAGGAGAAAGCCACTCATGGCGTCCCCTTACCCAAGGATGTTGTTGGGGAACTGTCACGTCAGGAAGGGAGATAACACAAGACTGGATTAAAGGTAAAACATGGGGACTTAGACTTTACATGACGGGACGGGACCAGGGAGTCGTGTTTACGATTAAGCTTAAAATTACGGAGCCCTCCGCCTCTATAGGTCCCAACCAGGTTCTCTCTGACCAAAAGCGCCCCTCTTTACCCGCTCCGGCACCCCCGAGGGCTACCCCCGACCCAATTCGGCCATTCGCCCAAGCACGGCTCCGAATGCTACTGTAACCCCAGTCACCCTCCAGCCACCCAGGCCCGGTACGGGAGACTGGCTATTGAATCTTATAGAGGGCGCTTACTCAGCCCTCAATGTTACCAACCCAAATCGGACTCAGGAGTGCTGGTTATGCCTAGTCTCCACACCTCCCTATTATGAGGGGGTGGCCGTAGTCGGAAGCTTCACCAATTCTTCTTCACCCCCGTCAGGATGTGCCTCGACACCTCAGCATAAGCTCACAATCTCCGAGGTGTCAGGACAAGGACTATGTCTGGGGACAGTACCCTACACCCACCAACACCTGTGTAATCGCACCCAGGCACTTGTTCCAGGACCCCACTATCTCGTGGCTCCCAACGGGACTTACTGGGCCTGTAGCACTGGACTTACACCATGCCTCTCCCCCTCAATACTAGCCAACACGGCCGATTATTGTGTGCTCATAGAACTGTACCCCAAGATAGTCTACCATGCACCTGAAGATATCTATGCCCAATATGAAACAGGGGTCCCTCGTATAAAAAGAGAGCCAGTCTCGCTAACCCTGGCCCTGATACTAGGTGGATTAACTATGGGAGGAGTCGCCGCCAGAATAGGCACAGGTACCACTGCCCTCATGGAAACCAACCAGTTCAGACAACTCCAGGTTGCCATGCATACCGATATCCAGGCACTGGAGGAATCCGTGAGTGCCTTGGAAAAGTCACTCACCTCCCTGTCTGAGGTAGTTCTGCAGAACTGGAGGCGATTAGACCTCCTCTTCCTGCAGGAGGGGGGGTTATGTGCCGCCCTTAAAGAAGAATGTTGCTTCTATGCGGATCATACTGGGGTGGTGAGAGATAGCATGGCTAAATTAAGAAAGAGATTAGAACAAAGACAAAAACTCTTTGAAGAATAGCAGGGATGGTTTGAAGGATGGTTCGGAAGGTCCCCCTGGCTCACCACCCTCATCTCCACCCTTATAGGACCCCTTCTGATTTTATTGCTCCTTCTGACGCTCGGGCCCTGTATCCTAAACAGACTTGTCCAATTTATCAGGGAACGCGTTTCTACTGTTCAGACCTTGGTATTGACCCAACAATACCAACGACTCAACCAGGTGGAAATGGAGCCACATCCCTATTCTTCCCCATGAATGGAGGATTCCATTCCCTGAGATAAGAAAATGGGGGAATGAAAGACCCCAGCATACTTGCTTAGCCTAACGCCATTTTGAGCAAGGCCTGAAAAGTACAGGGAAAGTTCAGTTAGAGGACATGGGCACAGGAACAAACAGGGTATCTGTGGTCGGCCACCTGGCCCCAGAACAGGGAACTAAAGGTCAGAAAAACAACTTGGAACCAAGTCAGCAGGCGTGTCGAGCTCGGGGAAAAAAACCATGAACTGTCCTGAGTTTGAACCTGGCCTCATATGAATCGTCCAATCAGAACCCTGTAAACCGAGCTTCTCGTGCTTCTGCTGCCCGACCCTATAAAAACCCTCACTCCAGCCCATCGGCGCGCCAGTCTCTTGAGCCTCTTGAGTGACTGTGTCGCCCCGGGTACCCGTGTTCCTGAATAAAGCCTCTTGCTGTTTGCATCTGACTTATGGTCTCGGTGTGATCTCTGGGCGAGGGTCTCTCCAGAGGGAAGACTACCTTCGGGGGTCTTTCACCCTTTGGGTTACATCCTGCTGGTAATGGTGTCTGATTGTAAAAGGAACAAGTAAGACATTATCTTACACTTTCTTTGGCTTGTTGCCAGGTTTTGCAAAAATCCTTTTTTTTAAACCTTTACCATTGACATGATTTTTTATGAAATTCTGAGGGCTCCAGCACATTTCCTATCAATAATTTATCAATCTCATCATTGCCTTGTGCTAGTGGGCCTGGCAGACCAGTATGGGATTGAATGTGAGTTATATATAAAGGATGATTCCTTTTCCTGATTGTATCTTGTAACTGAATAAATAGTGAAGTTAATTCTGAAGCATCAGGGATAAATTCTGCAGTCTCAATATGTAGTGCCACTCTTTCAGCATACCGAGAGTCAGTTACTATGTTGAGAGGTTCTGAAAAATCCATTTTACCAACAGAAGAGCATACAATTCTGATTTTTGAACTGAATTATAAGGACTCGGAACCACTTTACTTAAATTTTCTGATTTGTAACCTGCCTTTCCTTGTTTGTTTGCATCTGTATAAAATGTATGAATGCCAGATATAGGTTTTCCCCATACAATTCGAGGTAAGATCCAATCAGCTCTCTTTACAAGATCAATTCTATCACTTTTGGGATATTGCTGTTAATTTCTCCAAGCTCTTTGCCAAGGTTCACTTCTGCCCATAATTTTTCAATGTCCTCCTTAGTTAAAAGTACGACAATTTCTGCTGGGTCTATTCCTGCTAATCGACGAAGTCTCAATTTTCCTTTCAAAATCAAGTCAGATATTTTTTTCCACGTAAGTTTTTAATTTTTTTACTCTGTTTATTTGATAAAAATATCCATTTCAATATAATATCTTCCCTCTGCATTAAAATTTCTGTAAGAGAATGCTTAGAGGGTAAAATAACCAAAATGCAATCCAGCTTTGGATCAACATGATCCACGTGTCCTTCCTGTACTTTCTTTTCTACCAAGGCCAATTCTTTCTCAGCTTCACATGATAATTCTCTTGGACTATTTAAGTCCTTGTCACCTTCTAAGGTTTTGAACAAATTATTCAATTCATCATTTTTTACCCCCAAAATAGTTCATAGATGAGAAATGTCTCCAAATAATCTTTGAAAGTCATTGTCTGTAATTGATCTCTCCTAATTTGTACCTTTTGGGGTCTAATTTTTTGTAGACCTATTTTATATCCTAAATAATTAATAGAATCTCCTCTTTGTATCTTTTCAGGAGCAATTTGTAATCCCCAGCAAGGCAAAATTTTCTTTACTTCTTCAAACATTCTTTCTAAACTCTCTGCATTTGAGTCAGCTAGTAAAATATCATCCACATAATGATAAATTATAGATTTAGGAAATTTTCTATGTATCATTTCCAATGGCTGTTGTACAAAATATTAGCACAGGGTTGGGCTATTTAACATTCCCTGTGGGAGGACCCTCCATTGATATCTCTTAACTGGTTGAGAATTGTTATAAGTAGGCACCGTGAAGACAAATCTTTCTCTGTCTTTTTCTTGTAAGGGTATTGAAAAGAAACAGTCTTTTAAATCAATAACTAGAAGAGGCCATCCTTTAGGTAACAGAGTATGCAAAGGAATTCCGGGCTGTAGAGAGCCCATTGGCTGAATTACTTTGTTAATTGCTCTAAGGTCTGTTACCGTTCTCCATTTACCAGAGTTCTTTTTAATAACAAATACAGGAGAATTCCAAGGGCTGGTTGATTCTTCAATATGCTGAGCATTTAACTGCTCTTGTGCCAGCTCTTCTAAAGCCTGGTGTTTCTCTGTTGTTAAAGGCCATTGCTGAACCCACACAGGCTTGCCTGTTAATCATTTTAAAGGTAGAGCTGTTGGTGTCTTTAAAAGGTCATCAGTTGTTGTGCCTTGTTCTTTTACAATCTGGATGGCTGATGACCACTCATTAGAATAATACCTTCTAATATTTCTCTCAGAAACATGTGTTAGTTTATGATTTGTTTCTGAGGTTGGAGGGATGTTAATCTGAGTATTCCACTGTTACAATAGATAATTTCCCATAAATTCATAGCTATGTTAGCCACATATGGCTTTAATTTTCTTCTCTATCCTTCTGGACATATACATTTGAGCCATCTTGCACTCTGTTTCACTTGAGGTTCTGAAAGAGATGATTCTGTATCACCATTTGCTAGAAGTTATGGCAATCATGGGTATAACTGCACAAATTAAAACTGACAATGCTCCAACATCTCTGTTAAAATGAAACAGTTCTTTGCTTATTACAATATAAAGCATATTACAGGTATACCACATAATCCTACAGGTCAAGCAGTTATAGAAAGATCAAACAGAACTATATGCTAAATAAACAGAAAGGGGTAATAAAAAAAACAGAAATAGACTGCATAATGCTCTATTAACTTTGAATTCTCTCAGTGTTAATGAGAAAAAAACAACAGCTGCAGAGAGAAATTGGATAATAGAAAAAAAACTACAGAATTAAATCAGCCTATATACTTTAAGGATGTGCTGACCTCAGAATGGAATCCAGGATATGTGTTACATTGGGGATGAGGTTTTGCTTTTGCTTCTACAGGAGAATATAAGCTGTGGATACCATCAAAATTGACAAAGGTTTGATTTTGAACAAGAGAGACCTCTTAGTTAGAAGAAGTGGTAGTTCATCAACTAGCATGATCATCCAATTAAAACTAACTTATACCATTAACACATGCCTTTTCATTTAATCAGATATAACTTGCCAAAAGGGAACCTCCCCAAAGTTAGTCTTGGGGAAAGATTTCTTTCTTTCTTCCTTTCTTTCTTTCTTTTTTTGTCTCTAAGGAGAATGAAGGCTAAGGAATCTGAAAAACACTGGACAAATGAGACATCTGAAGAAAACGGATAACTCATATAGAAAAAATGTCCCAAGAAAAAGAGCAAAATGTCTTATTGGTATATCATCTATAAAATTTCATAAGTCTGCCTAAATGTTTGTTTCTGCTCTTCTCTAAAGACATTTAACACTATTGTTCTTCTTGTAGTCCCAGTTCAATTAAAAATTAACATGGTTTTGGAGCTGAAGAATGGCTCTCTCCTTCTTTAAACCCAAGCATGTTGTTAAAAGGAAAATACAAACTCCCTGTATCATGCCAGAAGAAAGAACTATTTTCTGATATGGGACAGGAGAAAAAATAAAAAACAAAAAAATTTAGGGACTATTCTATTACTACTACTAATCTCAATTCTTTGATTCTATTTTGATTCTTTAAACTTTTCTTAAAGTATGAATTTTATACCAAAATTTACAAGATATATATATATATAAAACTTTGTTAAGATATTAATGGTCTAACTAATTCTAGAAAAAAGGCTTCAATTAGGTGCCTATACATGTCTTTGTATTTGATTCTTTATCAGTTTTCTGCAGGAAATCATGACCAGGCCTAACATCAAATTTGAACTCTCCAGGAAGAAAATGGGGCTCCACAAGAACAAAAGAAATGAAAAATTGCCTTACACTTTAACTGCTGCTAAGACCCTATCCAGACTATGGCCAAGCAAGACACTGGGGGATTGATTTCCCTGCTTTGCTAAGACGAGGTAGGCCAGTCTTCCCAAATTCCTACTCCACAGGAAATTCTGACAGAGCTTCTGGGCCTGGCAGCTGAGAATTCACACTGCTTTGGGACCTCTGTCCCCAATGACCATGGAGAAACCTAGGGTAGCTGTCTAGGTGGCTGGAAAGCTGTCTCACTTCTGTTTACTCAGGTGAAAATTTTCTTTCTAAGATCTAATGGTGTTTGAGGACTAGGGTACTGATAGATTTACCAGTTTAACAGCTCTCCCCCTAGGCCACCAAGGCTTCAACCACCTTGCTATCTCATTAGTTAATTAGTTAAGTTTCCTGTTAAAAATACAGACAGGTTTGCCTTGTTTACAGGCTTCATAGTAAAGTAAACAAGTTTCAGATGTAATTTTCCAGTTAAGGTATATAAAGATGTTTCAGACTTCTGTCCCTTTTTTATGCTATTATTACACTGGAATTTTGAAGTTTCAGAGTTTTAGCACTGATAAATGCATTTTTAGATAAACTAATAGAGCAATGACTACAAATAGTTTTCAGGAGTCCTTCAATTTCTGTGGATTTTACTGATCCCAGCTTTTAGGACTGCATAGAGGCTTTTTCAATATTACTGTATTGTCTCCAGCCACATATGGCAAAACTCTGCTGAAATGCCAACTCCTCCGCCTCTGAAACAGGTCAGCTTTGAAGATGATATGGAAGCCTGCATGTGTGTTTAACTCTGTTCCTCCTCACCTGATCCTCAGTCTCCTTCCCTTCTCCTTCTCTGGTTGTCTTCTAAGTATAGACTTAAACATATGTTTCATCAAGCTAAAATCAAGCCCTAGGAAAAATGCTAATGCATTTTAACCCAAAGCCATAGCCTTTGCTATGAAACTATAGTATAAATATGTTCCAGCTGTTTTACAGACTCTTGGTGTTCCTGGTGGAAATTAATATCAATGTCTAGAGGCCCCCCCCTTTTGATCCTACCCATCTTTGAGCTCGTATTTTACTGCTCCACCCCTCCTTGTCAGACAAGTGCCAAGGCCAATCCACAGGGGCCCCTCCAGATGTACCAACCCTTGCACCAGTTCTAAGGATTCCAAAGGGGAGAGGACTGGCAGGTTGACTTCACCCACATGCCCACTCATAAAAAGCTTTGTTATCTCTTAATTTTTGTTGATACTTTTACAGAATGGGTGGAGGCACTCCCCATCTCCAGGGAAACAGCAGATGTGATGGCTCAGGTACTCCTGGAACACATCATCCCTCAATTTGGCATGCCAGCCCCCAAGACCTTGGGACATCAGTGCTGATATCAGCTCTCCAGTCTCAAGTGGGCACCTATCCAGGATTAATGTTCTGTCCAGCAACTGTGACCCTCTACCCTCCAGTTTTTCAAAATGTCCCAATGAAGGGGAAATCTGCTCTTGTGTCTCGCTCACTCACCCTTGCCTCTTCTATACAACCAGGGCATTTCATTCCATTCTTTCTGGCAGTCTTCACTCTTCCTATGGCTAGCCCCATTCATAGGGCTGGTTTTAATAACATATTTTTTTCTCCTAGCAACTTGCCTTCTCTGCTTCCTCAGAAAAGAGATTCCTGAGATCATGGCAGTTAACTGGACATTTCTTCACCCATATCTCCTGTTAACCATGAGCCCACCAACTCCCGATACCCACTCTCCACAACATCTCATGCCAACAGGAAGTAGCCAGACTTGAACCAGTGCTGATATATCCAAGATCAGGATGTTCAGTTAGAAGCCTGGACTGGACTCAGGCCTACTCCTCCCTCTCCAAACCCTGACCTCTGAAGAAAGACCTCCAAAAGTCCAGGCTCCTCCCCCAAAGCTCAAGACTGTGCCCACAGGGTATTTAAGTCCCTGTTTCTAGACCTGCCATGTGATTTCTCCTCCTCCCTTCCCCTGCCTTACCTCTGGAAGTGCTGGAGAGTCACCCAAGAGTGCAGGAGTGCTTTGCTCAGATTAAACTTCATCCTTTACTTTTTAATTTAGCTCAATTTGGCTTACTGTGTCATTGGAGAAACCTACTATCAGGGCACCAAAGAAAAAACCCCTATTGTTTTATCTAATTTCTCTGAGATTTTATCTCAATATTATCTACCTTGTGAATATACCTCAGTGGTAGACCTAGGGTGAGATATCTAGCATATGAAAACAAACTCTAACTGAAGAAGGAGATCTACCCTCACCAGTAACAAGGCTCAATAGATGAAAGTGAGTACAAACACCTCACTAGGTACCAGCTTGCAATCTGAAACACTACATTTCATCCATATTTGTGCAGTTTTTTTTAGATGACAAACTTGTTTCCAGTCAATCTTCTTAGCTATCTCATATGGTTTATTTGATCTCTCTCTCTCTCTCTCTCTCTCTCTCTCTCTCTCTCTCTCTCTCTCTCTGTTTGTGTGTGTGTATGTGTGTGTGTGTGTGTGTGTGTGTGTTTTCTTTTGGGGATAAATGTCTGATAGAAAGATTAATGTCCCACTTGCAGATTTTGAACTGGGATAAACTTTCCAAATACTCAGACTGATTTCAATGAAGAAGACTCTTACACCATGAATTTAAGTTGCCAGGTTATAATGGAATTTACGACACCAGCATATCAGAAAGTCCTTTAATGATGCCCCCTCCTCCTTCCTGTCCATTGTTTCACTAACAGTTTTAGTTAGCATATGAAATAGTGATATTTTTATTATGGCATTTCAATTGTTTACTTATTTGCATTAAGTTTGTATACATGCATGACTGTGTTTGTGTGGGCATGTGCATATGCATGTACTTCTATAGTTTAATACATTGAGAGTCCTGCTCTATTACTATCAATTTTATTCCCTTGAGGGAGGTTTTTTAACCCAGACTTCAGCTAACCTGGCAACCAGCAAGAACCAACAATCTCCCAGTCTCCACATAGACATGTGCTTGGGTTACAGGAAGGTCACTGGCCCTGGATTTTTGAAGTGCAAGCTGAGGATTCTGACTCAAGTTCTCATACTTTCACACACAGCAAGTGCTCTCCTTACCCACTGCACCATCTCTTCAGCCCCATATTAGGACATTTTTATATATTATGTTCCACTTAAAATGTTAAAAAGCAGACAGAAAAATGTTTTATTTATATCTTGCAGGCTTATCTAATGCATGGCTCCCTGGCTGCACACAGACAAGGACAGTTATAAATATAGTCCAATCCATAGTTATAAACTTAGTTAAAACATTGTGTGTGTGTGTGAGAGAGAGATAGAGATAGATAGATAGATACATAGATAGATAGATAGATAGATAGATAGATAGATAGATAGATAGAGAGGGAGGGAGAGAGAGAGAGAGAGATTCTGTAAGTGGACGGCCTGGTTTTCAAACGTGAACTTTGTGGATGACTACCTGTCACAATGTCAGAAAGTTGGATTCCCCTACACCACGCAAGGGACTGCAACAGCAAACTTCCTCATACACACCTCCAGTAGCATCTCAATGTTGCTGCACACAATCCTCCAAGAACAGCTCAATGGCACAATTCCCAAGGTTATATTCCAAATGACCATGTTTTCTCTGCCAGAAGCCTGTGCAATGATATCATCTTCCACTTCAGAGGTCATTGTAGTACCTTTTATCACTTGAAATGGCCTTGTTTTAAGACAACAGTCTACCTTTTCTTTCCTGACAGAAGTGCACAATTCCTTACGTATCCTGTTTCAAACCTAAAGTTCATACTTATTAATGGCCAGACAGGTACACTATTTTATACAACTTCATAACATTTAAGTATATGTAGTATTGGCTGGACCTGAAAGGGAAGATTCTGAAGGACACCAGGCATTAGAAATGCTATCTTCTCTGTCACAGTAGCCCACCTTGGCCTGGTCCAACTTCCCAGCACTTGTATAATCACAGCTTTCCAATACTGCTCAATGAACAAATTGTAAAGCAAAACAGATCTTAAGAGCAATTCCCACCTCTTTTGTCTACATCTTCATGGATGAAAGTCTTCTGGACTCAACAGAAATGACCCAGACATAATAAAAGAGCTGTGTGAATGACAGAGAACTGATATCTCCAGTTTGCACTGTTTGTACAATTGATCTGACTTGTGGGCAAGGAGAAGGGGGCAGGAGATGACTGTGCCTTTACTGATTTTACAGCTGTCTAACACCTGGTCCCACTGGCCACTAGTCACTCCCACATAAAAGCAAAGCCTCATACACTCACATGCAACTGTCCAGCTCTGAGCCTCAGCTATTACCTGCTTTCACTCTCCTGTGCAGCCCACCTCTGCTGTTCACATACTTCTGAGACACAGAGTGAGCACATGATGGTCATTCAGCTACCTGGTGTGCCCAGGCTCCTGAGTACAAGTCCAGAGTTCTTATGCCACATCTTGTCAGGACACCGGGAGCCTCCCTAACTCTTTCAGTGAATGAAAACTCTTTCATAATTATACACATGTGGTCCCCTGGCTGTCATAGCATAAAAACACAAGGTATAGTCATGAGTTAGGTGACTTATTTGTGCCTGAGCTGTATGCCATAAACATATTAGACTGTAAAGTTGAGTCCTCATGTCAGAGTTGGAAGCATGGAGATCTGGGCTGGGATATTTGGTTGAGAAAGTAAGTAAATAAAATTAAAAGGGGCAAATTTTTCACTGTTTGCACTCTTAGCTTATGTAACTGAACAGGTTTCACTTTCCATACTATTTCCTCTAGAGCAGTGGTTCTCAACTTCCCTTACGCTGTGACATTTTAACACAGTTCCTCATGTGTGAGGGCCCTCAACCATAAAATTACTTTCATTGCTACTTCATAAGTGTAATTGTGCTGCTGTTATGAATAGTAATGTAAATATCCGTGTTTTGCAATTGTCTTAGGTGACCCCTGTGAAAAGGTCATTTGACCCCCCACCCCACCCAAAGGAGTCACCACCTACAGGTTGAGAACCACTATTATGAAGCCTTTGTAGAGTCTTGATAGCTTTTCCTTTATTCAATCCTTTAAAACCACTGAAGAGGCCTCTTTGGGAGAATACACTCTAGGGGATAAAACTTCTTTCTATGTGCCACTGTATTAACGGTTTCTTAGACTGTCTTGTGTTCTAAAAGGCTTGCAGAAACCCTGAAAGGTGCTCCAGGATCACACATATATAAAACCCCATAGGAAAAGCCAACAGGAAGAAAATTAATTAGGACCTTAAAAAAGTGGTGTGCGTGTTGCTCAAATCCTAACTGGTCTTATAATAAAAACCAGAAGCCAGATATTGGGGTAAATGTTGAAAGATCAGAGGAAACAAACCACAGCCACTTCTCACCTCACAAACTCCTCAGCTGAAAAAGGAAGATTCTGTCTCCATGAATTTCAGACTGAATGCCTCTGAGTCTTGTCTCCACCCACCTTATATTCCTTTCTTTACCCAGCCATGTCACTTCCTATCTCAACCTTCCTAGTACTGGGATTAAAGGTGTGAGCCATCACTGCCTAGCTCCATTTCTCTTTTAGACTGGATTAATCTCTTGTAGTCCAGGGTGGCCTTGACCTCACAGAGATCCATCTGCCTCTGCCTCTTGAGTGCTAGGATTAAAGGTTCGGGTCACCACCGCCTGACCTCTGTGGCTAACTCTGAGGCTGGCTCTGCCCTGTGATCTTTAGACAAGCTTTATTTGTTAGAGCATAAACAAAATATCACATGTGTGTGTCCTCCAGAGTTGCTACTGAGCTTAGACAGTGAAGAGGCCTAACTTAATATTAGTGTAGCCATGACAGGCTGCAAACTAACAATACCGTGACTAGGCCTCACCATTGCAATAAATAGGAAAAGCTACAAATTGTACCCTGCAGGAGACCAATCAAAATTGAGACAAACAAGTACTAAATGATCTAAAACACAAAGGATAGCTTACATAATTTGTATATAGATTGTCAATTTATATATTGATGTTCCTTGCAGCAACACCAATACCAACCACTGTTAGACAAAACTTTTCTTATCTCACTTCTGCCCAATCAGGAGTTCAGCCCCCATCTGAATCTGAAATTCCCCTACACTGCCATCCTTCAATCCTTAAAAACCCTGCCATAACTGAGCTCAATGCTCTCCCAGATCCAACCACTGTGTTGGAATGGACAGAGACCCCAAGCTCAGTTTGCAATAATGGCTCTTTGATTTTGCATATGAACTCAGACTCCTGGTGACCTCAGGAAGGCTCATGATGTGGGCATAACACAGTATACAGAAGGAACAGAATTTACATGGCTGAAAACACACACATACTTATGAATTGTAGGGTGGACTTTGTGTTTGTCAGCTTTTCTGAAAGGAGGTCTTTATTCAGCTACACATCTGCTTCGATAACATTATCGGTTACTTTGAGGGAATCAGATGTAAGCCTCTGATTCTTACCAGAAACACAAACTGCCCCAATTCCAAAACTTACTACAGGAAGCTCTAGCGAGCAGTCCATTTCTGCTTCTCCCAGATGCATCTGATTTTACATTAATATTCAAGAGACCGTCAAGGACTCCATTTTCTAAACTGCCTGTTCCTTAGAGTGACTGGGGAGTTGTGTCTTTCATTGATGCAAACATTAAAATATTTATATTTTCCTTAAGATGCTGCTTTTCTTTGGGGGTATTAATAGAAGTCTCTCTAATTTTCAACTGCATCTTTAACAGAATGCTATGAGTAACATAAAACAGGCTTCTTTCACAACAATACATAGTCCAGAAGTTCTAGGCTCAGAATATTATTTTTGTTTTGAAGTATATTTAAACTTTCTAACCACTAAGTACATTTCTGCCTGTTCAATAAACCATTGCTGTAGACGCCAATAATAGTAACAATAATAGGAGAGATTTTGTACTTACCAAACTTTCAAATGTCTTCTATATTTAAAAGAAAAGAGGAAAAACTGTTGATTTTGGTGAAAAAAACTGTTCGGTGTCTGTATTTCTTCCTCCTAAGATGTCAGAGAAAAAGTGCTTCATTCAGTCTTGATTACAGTTTCACCAGCCAGTACTTCTACCTGAATACCAGCTCAAACCAGTTTCAAAGCACCAGGGCTTGTCTGATGCGGGCAGGGTATCAGGAAGTGGTGAAAAGAAAGCAGTTTCCATTTTACGACACGACCAAGACTATTCCCCCAAATGCTTATTTTTAAATTTTGTTTTGTTTCTCTCTAGTGCTGTTATGCCCAGATCACAGGGACCCCCAAAAGACCACCATGGAGGCCAAATCCCATCTGTAAAAGCAAAGAGCCCTTATTTTCAACCTTGGAGCTTGGTCTCTCTGTCTGACACAGCAGTGAGAGCAGAGAGCCTGGAGCCCAGGAAGGGTGGGGATTTTTATCATGACAGAGGTTGGAGTGAGGGGGGTATAAAGAATGTTTGGAATGTCAGGTATTTCCCCTTAGATGCAGGCCCTGCCTGAGTGAGGTCAGCTCATGGCTTTTTCTGGATCTGAGTGTTGCCTACCAGTAAGCCCGGTACAGACTGTGTCTGGGCCTCTAACCCTGCCATGGCATCTGTGTGGTCAAGTTGTTTTGGCACCCCACCCACAATCCCCACCCCACCCACCCACCCTCCACACACACACATTACAACTATGCCATCTTCTGGTTTGGTTTTGGATAAAACTAAAGACTTAAAGAATGAAATTTTTGTTTTTTCATATGAAGAACAAAAATTGCATTCTTTAAGTCTTTGATGGGACCAGGATCTATCCCTGGTGCATGAGTTGGGTTTTTGAAGCCCATTCAGTATGATGAGATGCCTTGCTCAGCCTTGATGTGAGGGTTGAGGGGTAGAGGGAGGGGTGGGGGTGGGCACTTGGTCCTGCCTTAATTGAATATGCCAGCCCTTGTTTATTCCCCATGGGAGGCCTTACCCTTACCCTTTCTGTGGAGTGGATGGGGGTGGGTTGGGGAGGTAAGCAGGGAGTGGGAGGAGGGGAAGAAGGAGGAACTGTGATTGCTATGCAAAAATAAATAAAAAAATGAATTTTAAAAAATGAGATTTTTGAGGACTGGCAGAGAGCCCCGATGTCTACAGGCAAACTATGAATGATTCTGTTTGACTGATCCCTGGGAACACCCATTTTCTTTTATTTATCATATTTAATATTGTTTTATCATATGTTCTGTTATTATAACTGAATACCACAGACTAGGTGATTCATAAGCTAAAGAAATGTATTCCTTATGTGTTTTGAAGGCTAAGAAGTCCCAGGCAAAGGAGTTGTACCTAGGGAGAACCTTTGGCTGCCTGGATCCCTATGTCCCCAGATAGACAGAGCGGCACAGGCTGAGGTGGGGTAGGCTTGCTTCCTTGGGTCTCTCTCCCTCACCTAATGAAGCCACTATAGATATCATGAGTGTTAGGTGCCCTCACTTTTGCATATAATCTCGATTACCTCCAAAGGCTCCACTGCAAGAAACCATTAATGTAAGTCCTCAGGAAGCAAGTTCAAACACAAGTTTTAATAAGTTACAGACAGACTATAGCATAGAATGCATGTCAATTTCAAGTAAATTAACATTTTTATAGCAATGCCAACACTTCACTGGATCACTTTGCTTTAGCCATTAGTGTTTATAAATCTTTATATTAAATAAGCTATTCAAAGAACAGTGCTACAAGAAAAGTTTGTTAAACATATATATATATGTTTACATACATATGCGTATATACACATGTGATTGAAAGATGTTAAATGATTGTTTTAACATCTTCAATTGTCTAAATGTATCACTTGGAGAATTCTCATTAATGAAGAAGTATTTGGTATTTCTGAGGAAAGACAACACAAGCTCTGCACTGGCACACACGGAGAGTCTCTACATCAGCTCCAGGTCCATTTTCCTAAGTCCTACAACCAAACGTGTGCTGTCTTCAACAACAGGGTCTTACCATCTAGTTCCCATGGGCAACCAGGAGCAATGGCAATAGCCTGTATTGTTTTGGGGGCCTCTGGGACCTCTTTGGTTCTAGAGAGGTGTCCCATACCTCACACTGGGATTTTCCTATGGCTTCTGGTACCAACATCATGTCCCTTTGAGATACTCATACTCTTCCCCCGCCAATTATATTATTTTTGTTTTCTTATAGAGTAATATGCTTCCATATGGCTTTTTCATAATCCTTGGTTTTGAATAATCCTTTCCCTCAACCCTTCTTTACTCCATTGCTCATCTCCCCAACCCATCCCCCACCCTACCCTCATTTAAATCTTTTACTCCTATTGTTTGCCTGTCTACATCCACATAACAAGTATTTCACTAGCCCTCCCCAACACACTTTAAATCCTTCCATCTTCCTGCATGGTATGTTTCTTGCTTCCCACTCTCTACAGGCACTCCAACTTAAACTCAGGAATCTAAATATTCAAAATTAGAATCCCATATGACAGAGAACATACAGTGTTTGTCTTTCTTGGTTTGAGTTATCTCACTCAACATAAAACATTCCAATTCCACTCATTTTTATGTAAGTTTCAGATGTTTTAAAGCTGAGTACAATTATATTGTGTATATATACCACATTTTCATTATCCATCAGTTGATGGACATCTACTGATGGATTTCCATGGGTATAGGCTGGATTCACTTCTTAGCTATTGTGAATAGAGCAGCAATGAGCATTATGGTGATGTTTTATTTGTGCTGAAATGTGATTTTATTTGTATGTTAATAAATAAAGTTGTCTGGAGATCAGAGGTAAAAGCCAGCCATTAAGGAGAAGTCCAGCAGAGGTAACACATTCCCTTTATCCAGTCACAAGGCAGGCAGAGTCTTTGTGTAGTCACGGACACAGCCAAGCATGGTGACCCGAGTCTTTAATCCCAGTACCAATCATAGAGACCAGGAGGTCTGTATAGACAGGCAGTGACAAGGAAGTCATGTGGCTGGGCTTAGAGCCAATGAGAGGCAGAATGGGAAAGCAATAAAAGACAAGTCACACAGGGAGAAGCTCTCTCTCAGGGGAAGGAGAGCAGTGAGTGGTAAGCTAAAGATAGTCTTGGCTCTTCTCTAGTGCTCTGATCTCTTGGGCTTTTAACTCTGTATTTGGCTCTGTGTTTCTTATTTAATAAGACCATTTAGAATTTTGTCTACAATTGGCACCCAATGTGGCAAGAATTCATTAAAAAACCATTGGTGGCCTCACAGGCCAGGGTTACAGGCCCCAGCTTGGCCAGAGTTTGTAGGCCCCAGGCCCGGTCCAAGATACCAAGCTGGCTACACGTGGTCAGAGCTGCACTCAGTCATAGCTACTAGTGGCTACATGCAGCTGGAGCTTCTTGCAACCAGATCGCTACTCACATGGCCAGAACTTGAAGTTCAGGCCCAAACTGGCTCAAGCTGGAGCACATGGCATGTAGACTTTTTCTCTTCTCTTGGTAGACAGTAGGCTCTCTCTCTCTCTCTCTCTCTCTCTCTCTCTCTCTCTCTCTCTCCCTCCCTCCCCCCTCCCTCTCTGCACAACCATGCTATGTAGCTGTTTTGAAATTTCCTCAGACGTCTACTGTTCTACGAAAACTTGGTAAGTCAATTAAGATATCAGATATCTTAAAGGGAGAAAGCACTTAAAAGAGAAAAATGATTCCTACATTAAAAAAATGGGAAATTCTTTACAATAAAAGGCAATTTGATCTTTGTTTGATAAAATATTAGGCAGTCTGCAAATGGAACAATTACATGAGAGGATTGATAGGATGTATGTAACATCAATTATGCATATTATTTGTTTACTTATCCTTATTCTACAATTTAAAAAGATAAAAGTTTTAGAAAAAACTGTTAAAATAGATTATACAGAAATTCAGACTCAGACAGAAGAATTTAAGGGTGAAATTATTTCAGGATTGGATTATAAGGTTACAGGAAGAAAACCTGTTTTCAAACAATCAAATTTAATTTATCTGGTAACCATACAGCAGCTACCTGATCAAGTGAATGTACAAACTAATTGGGCTCCAGTTGAAATGTTAGATTTAAGGAGGTTTAAGGAGGCTATAGTCTCTTATGGCACACATTCTCCATTTGTAAAGCAAATGTTAAACTCATGGTCAACTTGTAATTGAATTATCCCTCAAGACTGGAAAGAACTGGTAGCTGCTGCCCTGGAACCCAGAGCACAGCTGCAGTGGCACATGTGGTACAGAGATGAGGCTAAGACCATAGAGAGTCAATATTTTATACAACAGCCATTGGAAGTAATACATAAACACTTTTCTAAATCTATAATTCATCATTACATGGACAATATTTTATTGGCTGATTCAAATGCAGATAATTTACAAAGAATGTTTGAAGAAGTAAAGAAAATTTTGCCTTGCTGGGGATTACAAATTGCTCCTGAAAAGATACAAAGAGGAGATTCTATTAATTATTTAGGATATAAAATAGGTCTACAAAAAATTAGACCCCAAAAGGTACAAATTAGGAGAGATCAATTACAGTCGCTTAATGACTTTCAAAGATTATTTGGAGACATTTCTCATCTATGAACTATTTTTGGGGTAAAAAATGATGAACTGACTAATTTGTTCAAAACCTTAGAAGGTGACAAGGACTTAAATAGTCCAAGAGAATTATCACCTGAAGCTGAGAAAGAATTGGCCTTGGTAGAAAAGAAAGTACATGAAGAACATGTGGATCGTATCGATCCAAAGCTGGATTGCATTTTGGTTATTTTTACCCTCTAGGCATTCTCTTATAGAAATTTTAATGCAGAGGAAAGATATTATATTGAAATGAATATTTTTTACCAAATAAACAGAATAAAAAAATTAAAAACTTATGTGGAAAAAAATCTCTGACTTGATTTTGAAAGGTCAATTAGCAGGAATAGACCCAGTCATACCTTTGACTAAGGAGGACATTGAAACATTATGGGCAGAAAGTCAACCTTGCCAAAGAGCTTGCAGTAATTTTTTGGGAGAAATTAACAGCAAATATCCCAAAAGTGATAGAATTGATCTTATAAAGAGAGCTGATTGGATTTTGCCTCGAATATACAAGAAACACCCATATCTGGAGTTCGCACATTTTATACAGATGCAAACAAACAAGGAAAGGCAGGTTATAAATCAGAAAATTTAAGTAAAGTGGTTCCAAGTCCTTATAATTCAGTTCAAAAATCAGAATTGTATGCTATTCTGTTGGTATTAATCGATTTTTCAGAACCTCTCAACATAGTTACTGATTCTCAGTATGCTGAAAGAGTGGCACTACATATTGAGACTGCAGAATTTATTCCTGATGAGTCAGAATTAACTTCACTATTTATTCAGTTACAATATATAATCAGGAATAGGAAGCATCTCTTATATACAACTCACATACAATCCAATACAGATCTGTCAGGTCCACTAGCACAAGATAATGATGAGATTGATAAATTATTGATAGGAAATGTGCTGGAGGCCTCAGAATTTCATAAAAAACATCATGTCGATAGTAAAGGTTTAAAAAACTATTTTTCCATAACCTGGCAACAAGCCAAAGAAAGTGTAAGGAAATGCCCTACTTGTTCCTTTTACAATCAGACTCCATTACCAGCAGGATGTAACCCAAAGGGTACTCAGAGGAATGAAATCTGGCAGGTGAATGTGTTTCACTTTGCAGAATTTGGAAAACTGAAATAAGTACACTACACTATTGATACTTATTCAGGATTTCAATGGGCTACTGCTTTGAGTTCTGAAAAAGTTGATTCTGCAATCACTCATTTGCTAGAAGTTGTGGCCATCATGGGTGTACCTGCACAAATTAAAACTGACAATGCTCCAGCATACGTCTCTGTTAAAATGAAGCAGTTTTTTGCTTATTACAAGATAAAGCATATTACAGGTATACCACATAATCCTACAGGCCAAGCAGTTATAGAAAGACCAAACAAAACTCTAAAGGATATGCTAAATAAACAGAAAGAGGTAACAAATCCCCCCAGAAATAGACTGCATAATGCTCTATTAACTTTGAATTTTCTCAGTGTTAATGAGAAAGGAACAACAGCTGCAGAGAGACATTGGATAATAGAAAAAAAAACTACAGAATTAAATCAGCCTATATACTTTAAGGATGTGTTGACTTCAGAATGGAAACCAGGATATGTGTTACATTGGGGACGAGGTTTTGTTTTTGTTTCTACAGGAGAAGATAAGCTGTGGATACCATCAAAATTGACAAAGGTTTGATTTGAACAAGAGAGACCTCTTAGTTAGAAGAAGTGGTAGTTCATCAACTATCATGACCATCCAATTAAAACTAACTTATACAATTAACACATGCCTTTTCATTTAATCACATATAACTTGCCAAAAGGGAACCTCCCCAAAGTTAGTCTTGTGGAAAGGTTTGTTTTGTTTTGTTTTGTTTTGTTTTGTCTCTAAGGAGAATGAAGGCTAAGGAATCTGAAGAACACTGAACAAATGAGACATCTGAAGAAAAAGGACAAATCATATAGAAAAAAAAATGTCCCGAGAAAAAGAATAAAATATCTTATTGGTATATCATCTATAAAATTTCATAAGTCTTCCTAAATGTTTGTTTCTGCTCTTCTCTAAAGACATTTAACACTATTGGTCTTCTTGTAGTCCTAGTTCAATTAAAAATTAAAGCTGGTTTTGGAGTTGGAGAATGGCTCTTTCCTTCTTTAAACCCAAGCATGTTGTTAAAAGGAAAATGCAAACTCCCTGTATCATGCCAGAAGAAAGAGCCATCTTCTGATATGGGACAGGAGAAAACAAAAATAGTTAAGGGACTATTCTATTGCTACTAATCTCAGTTCTTTGATTCTATTCTGATTCTTTAAACTTTTCTTAAAGTATCAATTTTATATCAAAATTTACAAGATTAATATATATTTTAAACTTTTGTTATGATATTAATGGTTATATTGAGTACTAACTAATTCTAGAAAAAAGCTTAAATTAGCTGCCTCTACATGTTTTTGTGTTCGAGTCTCTATCAGTTTTCTGCAGGAAATCATGACCAGGCCTAACATCAAATTTGAAGTCTCCAGGAAGAAGATGGGGCCCCACAACAAGAACAATTTCATGTGGACAGTAGTAATACCACTAAGCTGACAAACATCACCCACAAATCAGCTTTGGAATAGAAAATTCCTGCTCAGAGGAATTTTCAGATGGCTAGCTAACATGATCCAGTTTCACAGACTACTTGAACAAGGACTTGAGATAAGCCCTGAACATTGGCATTATGCAGAGACTGGACAACAAATGATATAGCTACCTTTCCTAAAAATTGACAATTAACTTGGAATTTTTCTTTTCAGAATAAAGATGCCTTTGCCCATAACCGCCAAGAAGCAATTTTAAGAACATGATGCCCACATTCTCAAAGAGGTGGTGTGGGGTGGTGGTTTTTGGTCTTTCAATGAGTTTTGGGGCTGGAATAAATGTCATTGTTTAGGAGGGTTGTCTACAAGTTGTTGTTGTTAATGGTTAGGAAAAGTGCTAGGCAAAGGAGATTAGATTTATGGGTTTTGTTTTAAAAAAAGATATATAGAAATGACAGAATAGAGGGTAGATTATTTAATCTACTCTGAAAAGTAAAGAGAAGATATAGATACAATATAGCTAAAAAGATAGATTATTGAATCTACTTTTAAAAGACAATTACTAGTTTTAAATACTTTACATTGGATTGGATTTTTATATATTGTATACAAATTATATATATTGAGATTGATATTGTTAGAAAATGATGTACATATATTTCTAATCTTGTTCAAGATATTGTACTTATACAGTTCATTTAACAATTTATTAATAACTTATTACCAATTATTAGGATATAAAGAAATGAAAGTTAGTGGTTAGATATTACAATTGAACTTGTAGTCATATTAGGTATGTTTTCAAGGTCGAGCAGATATATTTTAGATAGACAGGTCATCTTCAAACCTTTCAGAGATCTATAGAATGTGGCATTTAAAATGTTTTAATAACTTAGAATTTTTTTTTTATGACTATGAGACATGTTGGCTCCTGGCAGCACCTATCTACCTAAGAGAAAATATGGACATTGAAGAAACTGCATATGGAGTTAACTTTCATTGTGGCAAAAGTTAGCCACTGGACAACAAAGTGTCCTCAAATCAACTGCTAACAAACAGGACAAAATGAACAGACAAGACACAAAACAAAGTACTACCGATTCTTGTCAAGACAAGTATGGTTGTGGCTTTAGCAACAGGCATCCTCTGAGGCCAGGACAGTATGGCACCATCGCTGAAGTGGCCTTTACAATCCATAAAAGGTACAGTGCCCCTTTCTTTGAAGGCAGCTGAACAGGGAATGGACCAATGGCTTCTGACATACAGTGGAACAGCAGCTGAAACAGTTATTATCGAAAGAATAACTAAGCTGACAGAATCTAACCTCTCAATGGTAGACTGGCATTTAATAGAGGGATATAGAAAAGAACAGATTGCTGAGTTGAAGTCACACACACACAGCCAAGAAGACTGGACAGCTGAATTAAAAAAAAATCAACAATTTCCAGAATTTAAAATCCTGAATCATGACAGGACACTAGTGGAATTCAGGTGTTTCTGGTACATGGACTACACTCACCAAATGTGAAGTCGAACTGTTGGCCTTGTGTACATCCTACTTCACAAATGAATCTGTCAGATAAGCTAAGCCTATAGGCTGAAGATGATGCCCCAACACTGCGGAGAAACCTCAGGTGACTGTCCAAGCAGCTCGCTGTTTCTGTCAACTCACAATTTTTTTTTGAAGCTGCTTGCGTTCACTTCCTGTTTTTTTTTTTTTTTTTTTTTTTTTTTTTTTAGGTAATATTATTTCCTTCTTGGGTCTCTGAGGGAGTTGAAAATTAGATAGTTATGGTTATAGTTATAGTTAAAAATTAGATAGTTATAGTTTTCCTTGTTAAGAATTTCAGAAAAGAAACTCACTAAAGAGGTATAAGTGTATAAATTTAAAAGACATTATAAAATAGTTCTCTGTTAGTAATATAAGTTAGGATAAAAAGTGAATCAGATACATTTTGGACTTACCAAAATAGGATAGATAATGGAATATTTTCTCTGCATTTGTTAAATGCAAATTGTTTAGGTATTTATTGCTTGTGTATATTGTATATAGTTATTGTACTTATTGTATATAGATTTTCTTATATTAGTTATAACTTTTTTCTATTTATTAGAACAGGAAGGGGAAATATGGTGATATTTTATTTGTTCTGAAATGTGATTTTATTTGTATGTTAATAAACAAAGTTGTCTGGAGATCAGAGGTAAAAGCCAGCCGTTAAGCAGAAGTCCAGCAGAGGTAGCACAAGCCCTTAATCCAATCACATAGCAGGCAGAGTCTTTGTGTGTTCAAGGACACAGCCAAGCGTGGTGATCTGAGTCTTTAATCCCAGTACTAACCATAGAGACCAGGAGGTCTGTATAGACAGGATGTGACAAGGAAGTCATGTGGCTGGGCTTAGAGTCAATGAGAAGGCAGAGCAGTAAAACAATAAAAGACAAGTCACACAGGAAGAAGCTCTCTCTCAGGGGAAGGAGAGCAATGTGTGGCAAGCTAAAGGTAGCCTTGGCTCTTCTCTAGTGCTCTGATCTCTTGAGCTTTTAACTCTGTATTTGGCTCTGTGTTTCTTATTTAATAAGACTGTTTAGAAATTCATCTACAAAATATGAATATGCAGTTGTAAGATATAGATAACTGTGGGAATACCACCAGGAGTGGAATAGCTAGATCATGTGTTAGTTCTATTTTTACCCTTTGAGAAGCCTCTGAACCAGTTTATACTCCTACCAACAAATGAATAAGCATTCCCCATTCCCCACATCCTTGCCAGTATCTGTTGTTTTCTTGGTAGTAGCCATTCTGACTTGGGAAGGTCGTCTTGAATCAGGTCAGATTTATGAAAGGATGAAATCAATTCAGAATTCCCATGAATACAGAGTGAAGTGGCACTGCAACTTCTTCTTTCACCAGTGAGAGGTGGAGAAGGTCCAGAGAAGTCACCAATGTGGCGTCAGCAAGCCCCCCACAGTCCAAGAGATGGCAACTCTTTCCCCATTGGGTTCTTTTCTTTCTTTCTTTTCTTTTTTTTCTTTTTTTTTTTTTTTTTTTTGATTTTTAGAGACAGGGTTTCTCTGTGTTCCTTTGTGCATTTCCTGGAACTCAGTCTGTAGCCCAGGCTTGCCTCGAACTCACAGAGATCCATCTACCTCTGCTTCCTGAGTGCTGGAATTAAAGGCGTGTGCCACTGCTACCTGGCCCCCATCCAGTTCTTAAGAAGTGACGTATCTTTGGAGAAGACCACAGCCATTGGGCCAAACCCCACTATTCAATTGGTCATTGGACAGAATGGCAGAATTCACACAACAAGGTAGAATCTAAAAAGTTGCTTTGTTTTGTATTTCACTGATGGCTAAGAGTGTTTGGTACTTTAAAAAAGTGCCATGTGGACTGCTGGGGGAGAAGTGATCAATGATCTTATTCAGCTATTAACCCTGTGTGCCTACTTGCCAATTAAAATATGTCCACTGATGCTATTGTGGCATGGCTGTTAATTTAACTACTTTCTGACTGAAATTGAGTCCTACTTCATAGGATGAAATTAACATCAGGCACTCTAAATCTTATCAAAATCCTATGCCTGGGAGGTCACAATTATTGTTTTGCTAAATGAACATGTCAAACAGATTTCTAAATATTTGTTTATACTCATAGACTAGCACTGCTCTAAGCCTCCATCAAAAAAGTGCTTCTTCTTTCATGTGATCAATTAATGCAGAGACTCATAACAGGTCAAAGTGTTGAGAGGAAATGACTGTTGAGTGCTCGGTCCTGAGTGAGACATCTGCCTAGAGGACATGACAGAGCTATTGCAACCACAAGCTCTACATAAATGCATTCTGGAGGTAGAGACAGCCTGATGCATGAAAGATGCTGAATAGATGTTAGTTTTGACTTGACTAAGAGCTACAATAGTGTTTTCTGCACTGCCCTATTAAAAGTCCTATTTTTACTAAAATAAGTGAGCAGAAACAAAAACACCAGAAAACATCTTAGGCTAAAGATAAACATTTTTTGGGTTAAACAAATGAGAGGCTGTTAGTGGTCCTTGATCTTTGTATTTCCTTAAGAATCAACTACTGTTTCCAGAACATAGGAAACCCTTCAAATAAAGTAATTCGTGATAAAACTAGTTATTCTATCATTTATGATGCTTACTCTGTAAAAGGAATTACTGATAATAATTGCAATGGTGGGGTGTCACTGTTTGTCATAGAGTATTCCTGTGCTCTAAGAAATCTTATATTAAGATGTTTGATAAGAAGAGAAAAAGATTAATAGAGAAGGCCACCACATTATGGTGACAAGAGAGCACACAACATAAAAACACACAAAATCACAATGATTTCCAAATCTTAACTATGACTAAAGAGTTCCTTGTCCTGGCTAATTTGAGCAATGTGTCCCTTCTTAGCAAACAAAGCATCCCTTACAGAGAAAAGCCTTGTTTCTTGAATTTTCTTCCCAAATTACCTATACACACCAGATATTCTAATATCTTCTATTAATTTTATTCACTTTTATATTTTCATAATTACTCATTGCAGCTCAATTGTTTAGTTCTTTTGTTTAGCTTGTATCTTTCCTAAATAAGCATGGTCATAGCTACCTTTTCCTTTAACCATATTTACACTATTATACTTTTTTTTATAATGTGTCAGAATTTTAACTCTTATGCTTTCTCTGTCTTCTTTTCTAACACTTTTCTCTTCCTGCTTAGTTTTTTAATAACATTAGCTCTAAAAATACTCTATACTACCTCAGTCAGTACCCTAGTGCCATTCTCTCTTACCCTTATTGGGGCTGCATCTGCAGTATCCAAGTGCCTTCTACAGCTAGCTAAAACTGGAAGAGCAGCCTGATCTCGGTATTGGTTAGAGCCGACTGCACAGCCCTCTAGACAGTAATGAGTTACAAAAGTCCATGTGAAAACTCCCCGGTGAATGAAAATGAGGACATTTAGGTCCAAGGTGTGGTTGGGGAGAAGGTTTTTATTATAGGTACAAAGGAGAGAACAGCCAGAGGCATTTGGAAGAGTCCAGAGGACTGAACCGAGGGAGAGAGAGAGAGAGACAGAGAGACAGAGACAGAGAGAAAGAGAGAGAGAGAGAGAGAGAGAGAAGAAGGAGGAGGAGGAGGAGGAGGAGGAGAAGAAGAAGAAGGGAGCAATAGAAGTGGGAGGGGCAGAGAGGGGAACAGGAGACAAGAAGAACCAAGAGGCCAAGAGAAGAACCAGAAGCACCAAGAGGAACCAGGGGAGTGGGCAGCTTTAAGTGCTGGTTTATATAGGAATCAGAAGTTGGGGGCAGGGAAGCAAAGCTCAGGGGCTGGAGAGGTTTAGGATAGGGGATGGAGATGAGAAGTGCTGAGAGGACCAGGACTCTAACAGACACTTGTGATGCTGAGAGACCCTGGTGGCCAGAGTGTGCTTTGATATGCTAATAGGCACCTCAGCCATTTGCCCTGAGTTTCTCTGGGAACTAACTCTTAGGTCTCAAACTCAAAATGGCTAACTGATGTGTCCAGTCAATATATCAAAATAGACTCTGGATGCCAGTCTCCCTCCATTTGCACTCACAAGTATATGTTACAGAGTTATCCTGGCTGGTTTACCCCACATTCTACCCTAAACCTCCAGTCTCAAACTCAGCACAAATGGCTAACTCTAACAACCAGAAAGACTCACAGAAAATAAAAAGAGTAGAGAAGACATAAATACTGGAGGACACGTACATCTCAAAGAGGGGCAAAACACAAAGAAACATACTACACACACACACACACACACACACACACACACACACACAGTAGGAGGGAAAAAGTAACTGTGATTCTTCCCTAAGTTCATAGCTTCTCAATACTGGAAACAAGAGATAATGAAATGCTAGAAAAATAATTCAAAATCCTGTTTAAAAAAGGATTAGTGATTAAATAGATAACTCAACTAAATAGATAAATGAGTGAAATCAATTCAGAATCTTTAAGAAAGTTGTCAATGTGGATGAACCAGTCAAAAGTTTAGAACAGAAATGATAAATACATGGTGCAAATAGTTAGCAAGGAAATTGAGATGTCAAAAGACAACAACAAAATGGTAAAAATGAAGAGTCAGATAATTAAACAAAACAAGCAAGGAACAACAGCAACAAAACCAAACAGTGGAAAGAATCATCCATAGACAAGACAAGAAAAAGAAAGAATGTCAGGGATGGAAGACATAATGAAGATACACATGTATAAAGAAAAGAAATAGTATGCCCAAAACTTTCAAAAACTATGGGACACTATGAGAGATCATGACTAAGAATCTGCAGGACAAAGAAGGAGCTAAAATAAAGAATAAAAGCATAGAGAGTTTCATGAAGTTATCACAGAACATTTTCTAAGCCCACAGAAGGAAATGGAGATACACACTCTTGATGCACTTAGAACCCCAAAAGATACCACCAGAGAAAAACTTCTCTATGATATATCATAGTCAAATTTTCAAAAATATAAAGAAATTTAACAATATTAATGATGGTAGGAAATATCAATTCCCATTCAAGGGCAGAAGTATTATAATACATCAGATCTGTGATAATGAAACCTGAGAGTGCAAGAAGGCATGGGATGGTGTACTTCAGGGTTCTAAAGTAGATACCATTAAATAAGTTGCTATTTCCAGTAAAATTATCTTTTAAAATTGACAGAGGAATAAGAATTTTTCAAGATAAGTACAAATTAAGCAATTAATGACAACCAAGCCAGCACTGAAGAAAATATTTGAAAGAATCTTATTCACAGAGGAATAATAAAACCAATAAAATCCATAATAGTGTAAAAAAGAATGTATTTAATGAGAAAGTAAATCAACAAACCTCTAGTACTAACAGGAAAGGAAGAAAAATAACTAGAACCTCAACCAAAGAGAGCAAAACCCTGGGAGAGAACAAAGATCCACCAGCAATAATCTTAAATGAAAGTGGCCTTAGCTGTCCAATTAAAAAAATTAGATACAAAACAAAAACAAAACAACAACTAAGAAAAAGAAGATCAACTACTTAATGTCTCTAAGAAATGCTGCAGAAACATGCAGAGCACAGAAATGAACTTCCAAGCAGATGGAAGCTGTGAATAAGCCAGGATATCTAATCTTTTTTTTTTTTTTTTTTTTTTTTTTTTTTTGGTTTTTCGAGGCAGGGTTTCTCTGGGTAGCTTTGCGCCTTTCCTGGAGCTTGCTTTGGAGACCAGGCTGGCCTCAAACTCACAGAGATCTGCCTGCCTCTGCCTCCTAAGTGCTGGGATTAAAGGCGTGTGCCACCACCGCCCGGCCCCAGGATATCTAATCTTATAAAGTCTTAAGAAACTAGGAATAGAAAGGACATGCCTCTATACAATAAAACTACATGGAATAAACTTACAGGTGATATTATACCTGATATGCAAATATTGAATGTATTTCTTCTATAATCTAAAGCACCAGGGTACTCACTTCCTCCACTTTTATTTAACATGATACTTGATGTTTTAGTCAGATCAACAATGCAAAAGAAATAGCAGGGATACAGATAGGAAAGAAAGAAGCAAATTTATCCCTTTTAGTAGTGGACCTATTTAAACATCCTAAAAATTCTACAAGAAAGTTCTTAGATATGATAAACACTTCCAGTAGAAAGGTACAAAGCCATACAAAACTCAATAACTGTTTGAACAGTAGTAACAATTTTTCAGAAAATGAAATTAAATAAAACTCACCCACAGAAGTCTAAATAATGTACAGGAATTAATTTAATCAAGGAGGTAAATTATCTCTACAGTGAAAACATTAAAAAGCCAAAGAAAGAAGTTGAAGTAGTCAGGAGATGATGGACAAACATCCTTTGATTTGAATTGGCAGAATCAATATTGTAAAATTTTGTGTATTATCACAGTCTTGCAGAGTTGACACAAGCTCCATCCATCTTCCAAGAGCTTCATTATAGAACTAGAAAAAAAAATCTTCAAATTTGTATAGAAACACAGAATGTTATGGAGTTAAGCAGTCCTAAGCTGAAAGAACAATACGAAAGCATCACAATTACACATCACAGTACATCATCTTGAATTGTACTGCAGAGCTTTGGTAGTGAAAAACCACACAATTCTAGCACACAGAGAAATAAAGAACAATAGATAGAAGACCCAGAAACAAATCAAGTTACACACAAGTTATTGTTGATGAAGATGTCAAAAATACATATTGAACAAAAAAGTGTCTTCAACAAACACTTCTAGTAGAACTGGATACCCCTATTTAGAAGAATGAAACTAGTTGCATGCTTCTTAACCCTGCACAAAAAAATCAACTCAAAATAAAAAACTTTAATATAAGACCTGAAATTATGAAGCTGATAGAAGAAAACGTACTAAAAAATACATTGAGAAATAAGCATAGGAAAAACTTCCTTAAAATCACCCTGGTCTAAAGTATCTAATGTCACTGGTATTTCTAAGCTTTATATATGAAGGAGCTCCTTCCCACCTAGCTTCAGAGCTTGGACCTCACAGTCCTGAAGAGGCACCAGGCAGGCTCTTAGGTTATTCATGAATGTTGGATACAGTCATGGTACAAATGTGCCTACTTCCCTTATAAACTTATCTTGAACCTTTCCTTTGCAAGACATTAAGAGATGGGATTATGTGGGACCTTTAAGAAATTATTACGGTGGTACTTCCATGAATGGATTCATCTACTCACAGGATTAAAGGATTGATGAGTCAATGGGTTATCTTTAGAATGACTATACTACAAAAGCCACTTGAATTGGGTCCGTCCCACCTTGGCACTCATATAAAAATCAAGGTGTTAACTCAGGATTCTGCAGACATGAAGGCCATCAGTAGACATGATCTCTTTTTCTTAGATAAGATTTGTGAGCTAACAAATCTTTCCTCTACAACATTCCCAATATGTGGCCTTGTGGTTATACTGATATATATAGGAGGAGCCAGCAAAATCATACTCAGTGTTCACAGCAAGAGTGACTGGACAACACTTTGTGATTACAAGGTAGGATAGACCTTCAAATTTTCTGATTCACTGAAAAGATTGCCAGATATTCTGGAGCCGTAGGCTGAAGATGGATGTTCCCACCCCACTTTGGGTGACTGTCTAGGCAGCCAAATGTCTCTGTTGTTAGATAATATTACATCCTGCTGGGTCATTGATGGAGTTGAAGACTAGATAGTTATATTTGCAGTTTTCCTTAGGTATGATAGAAAGTAAATTAGGTATAAAACTTTGGATTCACTAAGATAGCCTAGACAAAGCTTTGTTTTCTCTGAATATGCTAACTACAAATGGACAGAATATCATAAATGTAATTCTTACTTGATAACTGTTTTTTGTGTATAGTTTTACTATGTGAAAGTTAAAACCTTTTTATTTATACAAAAGGGGTAATTGTTGTAGAATATTATTTTAAGGTATGTTATATTTGTTTATGCTGTGGAACAGTTGTTTAATGATGCAAAGTTATGTTGCATTCTTTTATGTAGAATTTAACTCTGTGAAACTGTCCAGTAGTGATGCAGGGAAAAGGATAGACAGGGCTGGCAGGTGGAGAGAATAAATAGGGGGAATCTGAAAAAAAAGAGAGAGCAAGAGAAGGAGAGAATGACACAAGAGGTCAGGCACTCAGCCACCCAGGCACCCAGCCACCCAGCCAGCCATGGAGTAAGAGGATAAGTGAGATACACAGGAGTAAGAAAAAGAAAAAGCCTAGAGGCAAAAGGTAGATTCGATAATTTGTTTAGAAAAATTGGCAAGAAACAAGTCAAGCTAAGGCAGGACACTTAAGAATAAGCCTCTGTGTGTGATTTATCTGGGAGCTGGGTGGTGGGCTCTCCAAAAGAGCAAAAACAACCAATTATACTTCTTGCCTATGATCCCTAGCCTTGGCAACAGTGCAGAGCAGTAACACTAACTGGCAAGTGCTCTCAATTGTCATGCTGTCACTACTAGAATTCAGAGCCTCTGTTTTCATGTGCAAGTTATCACTCTCATTTGGTAAATAAAAATCCACCATTATGTCTATGTACTACATTCCTCAAGATGGTGAGACAAGAACCCAACAGAAGATCCAGCTGCTTCATTAATAACAAAAAATAGACTAACACACAGTTAAGAGGAAAAGATTTATTCCTAAAATGATGAAACAAAATACCTAAATTGATGGTAGAATTATGTCTAGCTACATTTTTCAATTAAATTGGACATAAATTATAAGTCTCCAATACATATAGGATTATTTTTTGTTTTATTGTTGAATAATTGTTTATTTTTGGAGGTGGGGGGAAGCATTTGTCTGACTTATAGTTGTCCATCATGGAGGGAAACTACAAATAGTATTAACGCCTTCTCTTTAGCCTCTGGAATATTTTCTTTTCTGTCTTGTTCATGGATACAAAATGGTGAGGAAATAGGAGCCTCCCTCTTACTAATACACCCACTAAATACCGTAGATTATTGTCTTTGATTTTCTTTATAGATCTCTTGCTCAATATTTCTGTTTCTATTTGTAGTTTGTTGTTTCCCCCTTGCCTTTCCATGTTTGTTACCACTTTAAAAATGTTTTTAATTGAAATTACATCACATTCCCTCCTTTTCCTCTTTCTAGCTCCTTCCAATTACCCTACCTTGAACCCCTCCTATGACCCCTACTTTCAAGTTAATAGCTTCTTTTTATTGATTATATTTGTTACATATATGTGTGTATATGCACAAATATATATGTATAAACATACACAAACCAACCTGTTGAGTCCATTTTTGTTGTCTGTGTTAGTATATGGCGTCAAAGCTGACTCCTCTGTGTTGGACAACCAAGTCGCAGATCAAAACGTTTCTACCAGCCTCATGGGGATGCAAAAGAGTGTTGTCAGTCCTCACTACTTCCTTTTTAGGTCCTGATACTTCTCTCTTTTTATTCTTTCCTGTCACTGTTGGGGAATGCTGTATGCCAGACAAGCTGGGTTCCTTTCTAGTTCTCTTTTGTTCATTCTTTTCTTTCATGAAATGTCACATGATGTTTTTCTTTCATAATTGTTCTTTTTTTTAATCCTTCATTTTTTGTTTTCAATACATTCCAACTGTAGTTTCCCCTCCAGCCACTCCTCCTAGTTCTCAACACTTCTTCCAGTGATTCTTCTCCATCTTCCTCTGCCCCAGATTCATTCCTCCAGTTTCCTTACAGAAAAAAGTAAGATTCTCAGAAATATCAACTCAATATGCCATAGCAAGATACAACAAGACTAGGCACAAACCCTCATATCAAGGCTGGGCAAGGCAACCCAGCAGGTGGAAAAGGGTCCCAGAGAAGACGGAAGAGTCAGAGACAGCCTCACTCCCACTGTTAGGAGTCCTCTAACAGACACCAAGCTATACAACCAAAACATATACGCAGAGGACCTAGCACAGACCCATGTAGGCTCTGTGACTGCCATTTCCATCTCTGTGAGCCCCTATGAGCCCTGTTTTGTTGATTCTGTGGGCCAGGTTCTCTTGGTGTCCTTCATCCTCTGGTTCCTACACTCCTTCCTTCCCCTCTCCTATGGGGTTTCCTGAGCTCCTCGAGGAGGAACTTGATGGAGATCTCCAATTTGGGCTCTCTCTCCACCTAATGTTTGACGGTGGGTCTCTGCATCTGCTCCCACAGCTGCTGAAGGATGCCTCTAATAAGATTGAGTTAGGGACAGATTTATCAGTGTATAAGAATATCATTAGGAACCATGTTGTTGACTTTTTTTTTCTATCTTAGTTCTCTGGACTATCCAGCCTCTTGTTCCTATCATTCAGGCAGTGCTGTGCATGGGTTCCCCGTTGTGGTATGGGGCTTAAATTAGACCAGTCATTCATTGGCTGCTCCTCCAAGTTCTGAGCCTGCACTGATTCTTCATATTTTGCAGGCAGGATAGATTGGAGATCAAAGGTTTTATGGTTGTGCAGAAAAGATTAAACTTCCACCAGTCCAACCACTGGAAACCTTGCTGGTTACATAAGATGGCCAGCTAAAACACCAAATCCTCCATTACTGAGAATCCTCACTAGGCTCACCCTTGTAGACTCTTGGGAATTCCTACTACACTAGGTTTCCATATGGTTTCCCCCAAATGACCTCCAATTCCAGCCATCTCTCCCATATCCTCTCCCCTCAGTGTCCCCCATCTGATCCCTCTTTTTCCCATTCCCATCCACCCAAAGTCTACTCATAAAATCTATTCTATTTACCCTTTCTCAAAGAGATACATGCATCCTTCTTAGAGCCCTCTGTGGTGGTATTCTAATTGTACTGAAATGTGATTTTGATTGTATGTTAATAAATAAAGTTGCCCGGAGGTCAGAGCTATTAGAGCCATAGCAAGAGTGTGGCAGTGGTGGCACACACCTTTAATCCCAACACTTGGTAGAAGAGCTAGGTAGATCTCTGTGTGTTCAGGGATACAGCCAGCATTGGAGACACATGCCTTTAAGACCTGGGGGGGGGGGCTGTACATACAGACAGTGATGAAGCAGTCGCGTGTTTGGGTTTACAACCAATGAGAAGGCAGAACAAAAGACTATGAAATGACTTACACACAGGAAATAGCTCTCTTTTGGGAAGCTAGGAGCTTGCAGTAGGAAGGGTAAGATTTTAGCTCTGAGCTTTGACCTCTGGGCTTTCTCTTTTACATTGGTTCTGTGTTTCTTATTTAATAAGACAGTTGGATACATCTACATCTGGCGCCCAACGTGACAAGAATCCATTAAAAACTGCTTGGCTTGGCGGCAGGTCCGCTTTCCCTCAAGGGCGGCAGGCCGGGTGGTCGGATCACTAGTCCGGGTGGTCAGATTCCTAGCCCGGGTCAAGGTCTGCTTGGCCTCAGGCCGGACAAACTGTGAGCTGCTTGCTTAAAGCCGGTGCTAAAAACAACTCAGGCCTGCCCTGCTGAACAGGGCCCCTGCCTGTAAAGCCAACACATGTGGTCGGAGCTTAAGGAAGCCAGAGCCAAGCCTTGACTCAGCTCAAGAGGGAACACGTGGCTGGATTTAAGCTTTAGCCAGCTACGCTTTCTTGCGTGCTTTCTCTCTCTCTCTCTCTCTCTCTCTCTCTCTCTCTCTCTCTCTCTCTCTCTGTCTCTGGATTTACACCTTGGACACTCAGTGGCTGTTTTGAAATTTCCTTGGATTTCTACTGTTCTATGCAGATTTGGTAAGTCATAACATATCAGATATTTTAAAGGAAACTATTTAAAAGAGAATTTTTTCCACATTAAAAAAAATGGGTTTTATGTGCACATTGGAAGAAAATTGGGTTTTGTTCGAAATTTTAGGCAGTCTGACAATGGAACAACTATATGAGAAGATTAGTATTGTTGGAATTATGCAGTTTATCACTACGCTTATCCTCATTTTAATATTTAAAAAGATAGTCAATTTAAGTGCCAGGATAACAGCTTTAGAAAAACTTGTTAAACCTGTAAAAATTCAGACAGAAGAAATTAAAAATGAAATTGTTTCAAGTTTGGATCATAAGGTTACAGAAAGAAAGCCTGTTTTCACACAGTCACCCTTAATTTATCCTGTAACCGTACAGCAGATGCCTGATCAAATGACTACACAAAATATTTGGGCTCCAATTGAAATGTTGGATTTAAAGAGGTTTAAGGAGGCAATAGTATCTTATGGCATGCATTCCCAATATGTAAAGCAAATGTTAAACTCTTGGTCAACATATAATAGGATTGTACCACAGGACTGGCAGGAACTTGCACAAGCTGTTCTGGAACCCAGCCAGAGACTTCAATTTCTAACGTGGCTCAAGGATGAGGATAAAAACAGAGAAAAACAATGGAGGGATAAAGGAATACAAGTTTGCCAGGATCAGCTTATTGGAGAAGGCCAATATGCTTCAGTACAAACACAATGTTTATATGATGTCCAAACCCATATTTATGTTGAACGCCAGCCTTGAATGCATGGGACAGAGTTGAGGAACCAGGAAAAAAATCTGAGTCATTTACAAAGGCTATGCAAGGCCCAAAAGAATCTTTTACAGATTTTTTTTACAAAGACTGGCTTCAGCAGTAAAGAGGATGGTCACAGATTCAGAAGCTAGTAAGGCAATAATTGAATCTTTGGCCTTGAGAATGCGAACGCAGCATGCAAAAGAATAATCAGGCCATTAAAGGCAAGATCTGCACCTTTGGAAGATTGGATTAGAGACACAGTTAATGTTGAGGCTCATGAGCATGATGATATGTGGGTAGTGTGGGCGCCATGGGCCCTGGCCCCCGACTGGGAGTGGCTGCGGCCTTGCTTGCTGACCTCAATCAGATGTCCTCCCTATTCAGATTCCCTGCTGGTATCCACCCTTCTGAATGCTTAGGGGAAGTTCCTTGTTGTGTATCCTGCATTTTGGGCGTTAACTACTTAAGTGCAAGAATGTAGAACATTGGGTCTGGAATGTAGACCATTGACAGCGAACTTCTGCCCTCCGGGGGTTCCTCCATTTGTGCTGTAAGCCTGTATGTATTTAAGGTTTCTTCCCTCTTTCAATAAACGGCATTCGACATCCAATCGTACGGATGACCCGCTGTCTCTTGTCTCTATTTTTTAATCCGCAGCCCTCCGCTTGGACATGGTGAACGGTTATCGGTAATGCGGGCGTTACCACTACAAATGGAGGTTCCTACCGAGATCTGGGAAAGAAGGACCAGCTGACGGACACTCTTGGAAGGCCGGCCGGCATTTTACAGGTAAGAGTGGATTGATATGGGTGCAATTAGCTCACAGTCAGTTAATTGGACTGTTGAAGCAGGAAGGCACCAAAGTTAAGTAAGGGCAAGACAGCTAAAGATTTTAAATAAAAAAGAAAATCTTCCCAAAAGAGAAGAGGGAAGGAAAGGAAATTTCCCGTTAGAAAAGGGTGAAAAAAATTTAATCAAGAAAAAAGTATTTTCCCGGTAAAAAGGGGAAAAATTTTTGAAACTAGGCCTAAAGATTTGGGCCCTGTAGAGGAAGGATGAAGGAAAGAGAGAAGCCTCTTCCCAGTGGTAATGGAGAATGTAAAGACTTTTTCCCAGTTGTAGAGTTTTCAGGATAGCTGAAACTCTGAGCTCTTTCTTCCTGCAAGTGCAGAGCGGCAGCATCTGAATTACAAAGAATCGGCAGGTAGGCCTCATTGCTGCTGGCTGAACAGCAAGCGAGCCCAGAGCTTAAAGTTTTGCTGTCTGTTTGCTTAATTTTGGCTCAAATGTTTTTTATTTTTCCCTCAGAGTGGGAATAATTCAATATTTAGGATCCATTCATGGGAAATGTTTTTCTGTTTTCCCTTATGGTGGGAATAACTCATTGTTAGGTAGTCCCTTCATGGGAGTAGGAAGTTTAAATGTGTTTGTGTGTGCGGGGTGCGCCCAGCAGCTGTGGCGGACAAAGGCGCAGGAGATAGCCCAAAGCAGGTACGCGCCGGTGGGAGGCAGAGCCGTGATGGAGTGTGGCCCAGGCAGGTGCTGGCAATAGAGCCTGAGCACTGGGCAGAGCCAGTAAGCTGAGGCCAAAAAGGGACTAGCACTAAAAGTTTAAACTGGGCCTAACTTCTGGTGAAAAATGGTTTCGGTCAGAACATTGAATGCTAAGTCAATGCTGTTTGAATAAAGGATGTTCTGTTCCTTTGATTGTCTTGATAAATGTTTGGATGAATGTTTGGATCCTCATTGTAGATAAACTAGAGGAACAAAATTCATAATTTTGAACTATATATTAGGTATGGTCTTGTCTGTTGATCATTATTGAAAATTTGGCTCTGCAATTTAAGTTGCTTTCTAGAAATTCTTGGTTTAATTCTATAAAAATATAACACCTAAAATGGACTGGGTTATTAGCCTATTAAATAATGTTGCTAAGATAAATCCATAAATGATAATTTCTTCCTGATAAAAAGGTTACAAAATTATTTTTACAGTAAATAAAATAGAGGTAAATTGTTTGGTCCACATTGTTAATAATTGGCTATTTGTGTTAATGTGTTACTTGAAATTTATAAAAAAGGATCCTCTTTTAAAGATTTTATAAAAATACTCAAGAGTATTACCTAAAGTTTACCTCTTCAAATCCTATAGAGATTGTATTTAATGCTTTTATAATTGGCATATGTAAAAGGACCATGGAAACAGAAGCTGGTGATAAAATTGCTCAATTATTATTGCTTTCATATTTTAAATTCAAAATGGCACCGATATATAGAACTGGAGGCTTTGGAAGTACAGGAAAAAAGGTGTTTTGACAAACAGTTATCAATGATAAACAGCCTAAATTAAAAAAAAACAAAATTATATGAGATTGAGATTGGAAGATTATTGGATTCTGGTGCTGGATATATCTATAATTTCACAAGAATCCTGAGATCCCAATTGGCCCCTTAAAAATTCTACCTCTAACCTACAAGGTATCGGCACAGCTCAGATGCCATTACAGAACAAGCTACTTTTGAATTGGAAGTATGAGGAAGGTCATGCAGGAACTTTTCAACCCTTTGTGCTACCTGACATTCCAGTGAACTTGTGGGGACGGGATGTGTTGGATGGCATGGGAGCGGTGCTTACTACACAGCCTGTACAACAGATACTAAAGAGTCAGGGCTACTACCCGGACAAAGGCTTAAGAAAAATGTTGCAAGGAGACCCGCTCCCTATGGCAGACAAAAACTGTGTCACTAGGGGTCCTGGCGATACTAAAGGATTAGGGTCTTTTCCATAGAGGTCACTGCACAGCAGCCTTCAATAATATAACCGATAAAAATCACTTGGAAGAGTGATGACCCTGTATGGATGGAGCAGTGGCCCCTTGCTAAGGAAAAATTGGAGGCTGCGTATGCATTGGTTAAGGAGCAGTTAGATGCTGGACATATCATTCCTTCCACTTCACCTTGGAACTCACCTATATTTGTTATTAAAAAGAAATCAGGAAAATGGAGACTGTTACAGGATCTTAGAGCTGTAAATAAAACCATGCTTCTCATGGGAGCAACACAGCCTGGCTTGCCTGCCCCTGTGGCAATTCCTAAACATTGACACTTAATTGTGGTTGACTTGAGGGATTGTTTCTTTACCATTCCTTTGCATCCTCAAGGACAGGCTATAGTAGAACGCTGCCATCGTACCTTAAAAACTTATATTGCTAAAGTAAAAAGGGGGGAGCTAGGGGCTCATCTCTCCTCTCCACATTCTATTCTTTCCCTTGTTTTATATATTTTAAATTTTTTATCAGTGGATTCTGCTGGAGTATCTGCTGCAGATAAGCACTGGAGGGCTCCTGTTGCAAATCATCCTCTGGTGCGATGGAAAGATCTTTCTACTGGCACTTGGAGGGGACCCGATCCAGTGTTGGTGTGGGGCCGGGGGTCTGTTTGTGTCTTTCCACAGGACAATGAAGTTCCTCTTTGGGTTCCTGAACGCTGTGTGTGCCCTGTGGCTGCTGCTGAATCCCAACATGGCAGAGACCTATTGGGCCTTCGTAAAAAACTCTCCCCTTCTGATGCCAATGGGGATTGAGAGCCCAATACGGCCAGCCTTGGCAAACATTATTCTAAGCCTAGGAACTGTAGCCATGTGGTTGGATTCCTCAGAAGGTAATGTATGGTAACTTTTTTCAAAAAACATTGAGAATGTACCACACCTTGGAGATTAAGGATAACTCTAAAGGTCAATGAACTTCATTTACTAACAGTAGCATGCCAGCTAAGCCTTTTTAGCATTTTACAACCCCCCTCAAGCTGGTGTAGTACCTACTTTTCAGGAATGGCTCTGTGCAACATTTATTTGCCTCCTGAAATTCATCTAGCCTTTTTGAAGATACCTCAAAATTTGTGAGCCTGAATGTAGCCATTATTGAGGCCATTAGTTCTGCCCCTTGTTTGCTGTTTTTGTTTTCTGTTTTCTTTATGTTTCTCAGTTGTTCTCTTGCAGACCTGCCAGCCTAAGTAGTGCTGGGATCAAGAAAAATGGGCCTTGGTGGTTCGTGTTCCTGGAGCCGTGTCCATGCCATTGGACCATGGCAGCTAGACACAGATGATGCTCACATGCTCCAGGAGAGACTCTGACACCACTGCCGCTATTGTTTCTGAGATTGTTATTTCATAATTGGTTACTACAGCTAGCACAATGGAGACCCTGGCAGCAAAAGTAGCTACCACAGTTAGTTAATCTTTCTTCTTATTGGGCATGATAAATTTAATTCCACTTTTATACATTATAATTGGCTTTGTAAGTTGTAAAAAATTATTAAAACTCAAGTTCCATTTGCTTATGGGATACCACCTTACAAGGACTCCAATTTACAGTAAGGCTCATTTAAGAAGGGAATGGTTCAATTGCCTTTAGCCTCCTGGCTATGGGTGGGTTCGGACTTCTGTTGGTCTTATCTGTGTTGCACAGACTGCAAGCCCAGTGCCACTTTGAGATCTTTGGCAGCAGTCACTCTACAGCTCACATGGTTGAGTCTGTATGATAATGAGTATTCAGAGACGGGTAATGCTTGGGGGGCTGCCATCAACCTAAGACAGAGCACTTGTGTGGCCTGGGCACGTGTCTCTATGACGGGTAAGGTGGTCTGCTGGTCCCACGCAACCTAAGTCAGAAGCTCATTTAATAAAAAGGGGGGACCTGTGGGCGCCATGGGCCCTGGCCCCCGACTGGGAGTGGCTGCGGCCTTGCTTGCTGACCTCGATCAGATGTCCTCCCTATTCAAATTCCCTGCTGGTATCCACCCTTCTGAATGCTTAGGGGAAGTTCCTTGTTGTGTATCCTGCATTTTGGGCATTAACTACTTAGATGCAAGAATGTAGAACATTGGGTCTGGAATGTAGACCATTGACAGCGAACTTCTGCCCTCCGGGGGTTCCTCCATTTGTGCTGTAAGCCTGTATGTATTTAAGGTTTCTTCCCTCTTTCAATAAACGGCATTCGACATCCAATCGTATGGATGACCCGCTGTCTCTTGTCTCTATTTTTTAATCCGCAGCCCTTTGCTCGGACATGGTGAACAGTTATCGGTAATGCGGGCATTACCGCTACAGGTAGGAGAATCAATTTCAAAAGGTTTGAGGAATGTTAGATGTTTTGGATGTGGAAAGTAACGACATTTGAAAAGGGACTGTAAATAAGTCATTCCTAGAAACAATGTTTCTTCAAGGAACAATGGCAGCAGAATGCCCCTTCCTTCTGGAGTATGCAGAAGGTGTGGTGAGGGAAAACACTGGACCAATGAATGTAGATCAACAAAGGACAGACAGGGTAATCCTTTGCCTCAGTCTGGGGGAAACTCCCGGAGGAGCCTCATGCAAGTCCCCATAGCAAATCCAGTTCAAACCTTTCCTGCAGCCATAGAGGAAATCCCTGCTCAGAGCAATTAAATAACCAAATGCCTATTGGAATAAATCATGCTGGTCAGGATGATGAAACAGAGAGAATAGAAAATTCAGGAGAAAACATAAAAACATTTTTTTTGCAAACTTCTATTAATGAACAAAGACCAAAATTAACAATAAAAGTAAATGGTGTTTTGTTGTGTGGTCTGGTAGACACAGGTGCGGACATTACCATAAATGCACCAGAATTTTGGCATCCAACTTGACCTCTTCAGAAGGTAAATGTTCAACTGTTTGGAATTGGAACATTATCTCAGGTGAAACAGAGTGCAAGATGGCTCGAATGTATAGGTCCAGAAGGACAGAGAGGAAAATTAAAACCATATGTGGCTAACATAACTATGAACCTGTGGGGTCGAGACTTGTTGCAACAATGGAGTACTGAGATTAACATCCCTCCACTCTCAGAAACAAATCATAAACTACTACATGTTTCTGAGAGAAATATTAGAAGATATTGTTCTAATGAGTGGTCACCAGCCATCCATATTATATAAGAACAGGGCACAACAACTGATGATCTTCCAAAGACACCAACAGCTCTACCTTTAAAATGGTTAACAGACAAGCCTGTATGGGTCCAGCAATGGCCTTTAACAACAGAGAAACTCCAGGCTTTAGAAGAGCTGGTAGAAGAACAGTTAAATGCTCAGCATATTGAAGAATCAACCAGCCCTTGGAATTCTCCTGTATTTGTTATTAAAAAGAAATCTGGTAAATGGAGAATGGTAACAGACCTTAGAGCAATTAACAAAGTAATTCAGCCAATGGGCTCTCTACAATCTGGGATGCCTTTGCCTACTCTGTTACCAAAAGGATGGCCTGTCATAGTTATTGATTTAAAAGACTGTTTCTTTTCAATACCCTTACAAGAGAAAGACAGAGAAAGATTTGCTTTTACAGTACCTACTTATAATAATTCTCAACCGGTTAAAAGATTTCAATGGAGGGTCCTCCCACAGGGAATGTTGAATAGCCCAACTCTGTGCCAATATTTTGTACAACAGCCATTGGAAGTGATACGTAAAAAATTTCCTAAATCTATAATTTATCATTATGTGGATGATATTTTACTAGCTGACTCAAATGCAGATACTTTAGAAAGAATGTTTGAAGAAGTAAAGAAAATTTTGCCTTGCTGGGGATTACAAATTGCTCCTGAAAAGATACAAAGAGGAGATTCTATTAATTATTTAGGATATAAAATAGAGCTACAAAAAAATTAGACCCCAAAAGGTGCAAATTAGGAGAGATAGACTACAGACTCTTAATGACTTTCAAAGATTATTTGGAGATATTTCTTATCTATGAACTATTGTTGGGGTAAAAAATGATGAACTGACTAATTTGTTCAAAACCTTAGAAGTGACAAGGACTTAAATAGTCCAAGAGAATTATCACCTGAAGCTGAGAAAGAATTGGCCTTGGTAGAAAAGAAAGTACATGAAGGGCACGTGGATCGTATTGATCCAAAGCTGGATTGCATTTTGGTTATTTTACCTTCTAGGCATTCTCCTACTGGAATATTAATGCAGAGGGAAGATATTATATTGGAATGGATATTTTTACCAAATAAACCAAATAAAAATTAAAAACTTATGTGGAAAAAATCTCTGACTTGATTTTGAAAGGAAAATTGATACTTCGTCAATTAGCAGGAATAGACCCAGAAGAAATTGTCATACCTTTAACTAAGGAGGACATTGAAAAATTATGGACAGAAAGTGAACCTTGGCAAAGAGCTTGCAGTAATTTTTTGGGAGAAATTAACAGCAAATATCCCAAAAGCAATAGAATTGATCTTATAAAGAGAGCTGATTGGATCTTGCCTCGAATTGTACGGCAAAAACCCATATCTGGAGTTTGTACATTTTATACAGATGCCAACAAACAAGGAAAGGCAGGTTACAAATCAGAAAATTTAAGTAAAGTGGTTCAAAGTCCATATAATTTAGTTCAAAAATCAGAATTGTATGTTATTCTGTTGATATTAATGGATTTTTCAGAACCTCTCAACATAGTAACTGACTCTCAGTATGCTGAAAGAGTGGTATTACATATTGAGACTGCAGAATTTATCCCTGATGCTTCAGAATTAACTTCACTATTTATTCAATTACAAGATACAATCAGGTAAAGGAGTCATCCTTTATATATAACTCACATTCGATCCCATACTGGTCTGCCAGGCCCTCTAACACAAGGCAATGATGAGATTGATAAATTATTGATAGGAAATGTGTGGGAGGCCACATAATTTCATAAAAAACATCATTTCAATAGTAAAGGTTTAAAAAAGGATTTTTCCATAACCTGTCAACAAGCCAAAGAAATAGTAAAGAAATGTCCTACTTGTTCCTTTTACAATCAAACACCATTACCAGCAGGATGTAACCCAAAGGGTACTCAGAGGAATGAAATCTGGCAGATGGATGTGTTTCACTTTGCAGAATTTGGAAAACTGAAATATGTACACCACACCATCGATACTTATTCAGGATTTCAATGGGCAACTGCTTTGAGTTCTGAAAAAGCTGATTCTGTAATCACTCATTTGCTAGAAGTTATGGCCATCATGGGTATACCTGTACAAATCAAAACTGACAATGCTCCATCATATGTCTCTGTTAAAATGAAACAGTTTTTTGCTTATTATAATATAAAGCATATTACAGGTATACCACATAATCCTACAGGTCAAGCAGTCATAGAAAGATCAAACAGAACTCTAAAGGATATGCTAAATAAACAGAAAGGTGTAACAAAAACCCCCAGAAATAGACTGCTCTATTAACTTTGAATATTCTCAATGCCAATGAGAAAGGAACAACAGCTGCAGAGAGACACTGGATAATAGAAAAAACTACAGAATTAAATCAGCCTATATACTTTAAGGATGTGCTGACCTCAGAATGAAAACCAGGGTATGTATTAGATTGGGGACGAGGTTTTGCTTTTGTTTCTACAGGAGAAGATAAGCTGTGGGTACCATCAAAATTGATAAAGGTTTGATTTGAACAAGAGAAACCTCTTATATAGAGGAGATGATAGTTCATCAACCAGCGTGAGCATCCAATTTAAACTAACTTGTATCAGTAACACATGCCTTTTCACTTAATCAGATAATAACTTGCCAAAAAGGAACATCCCAAAAAATTAGTCTTGGGGAAAGGTTTTTGCTTTTGTCTTTTAGGAGAATGAAGGTTAAGGAATCTGAAGAACACTGGACAAATGAGACAACTGAAGAAAAGGGACAAATCATCTATCCCAAGAAACAGAGTGAAAGGGCGTATGGGTATATATTATCTAAAAAATTTTATGTCTTCCTAAATGTTTGTTTCTGCTTTTCTCTAAAAATTTAACACTATTGGTCTTCTAATAGTCCCAGTTCAATTAAAATTTAAAGCTGACTTTGGAGTTGGAGAATGGCTCTCTCCTTCTTTAAACTCAAGCATGTTGTTAAAAGGAAAATGCAAACTCCCTGTATCATGCCAGAATAAAAGAGCCATCTTCTGCTATGGGACAGGACAAAAGCCAAATTCATTAAGGGACTATGCTATTACTAATCTCAACTCTTTGATTCTATTCTGACTCTTTAAACTTTTCTTAAAGTATGAATTTTATATCAAAATTTACAAGATTAACATATATATATACATATTAAACTTTAAGATATGAATGTCATATAGAGTACTAACTAATTCTAGAAAAAAAGTCTTCAATTAGCTGCATATATATGTCTTTGTGTTCGAGTCTCTTATCAGTTTTCTGCAGGAAATCATGGCCAGGCCTAACATCAACTGAAGTCTCCAGAATGAAGATGGGGCCCCACAACAACAACAATTCCATGTGTACAATAATAATATCACTAAGCTGACAAACATCATCTACAGATCAACTTTGAAGTACAAAGTGCTCAGAGCAATTTTTTTTTTTTTTTTTTTTTTTTTTTTGGTTTTTCGAGACAGGGTTTCTCTGTGTAGCTTTGCGCCTTTCCTGGAACTCACTTGGTAGCCCAGGCTGGCCTCGAACTCACAGAGATCCGCCTGGCTCTGCCTCCCGAGTGCTGGGATTAAAGGCGTGCGCCACCACCGCCCGGCGCTCAGAGCAATTTTGAGATGACTGGCTGAGATGATCCAGTCTCAAAGACTACTTGAATTAGGACTTGAGATAAACCCTGAACTTTGGCATTATACACAGACTGGATAATGAAGGATATAGTTACCTTTCCTAGAATTTGACAATTAACCTAAAATTTTTCTTTCAGGATAAAGAAAACTTCGCCCATACCCAGCAGTAAGCAATTTTAAGAATACAATGCCCACATTCCCAAAGAGGTGGTGTGGGGCGTGTGGATTTTTGGTCTTTTTAATGGGTTTTGGGTCTGGGATAATTTTCATTGTTTAGGGGGGTTGGTTACAAGTTGTTGTCAAGGGTTAGGAAAAAGGCTAAGCAAAGGAGATTAGATTTAAGGTTCTTGTTTAAAAAAAAGAAAGAAAGAAAGGAAGGAAGGAAGGAAGGAAGGAAGGAAGGAAGGAAGGAAGGAAGAAAGAAAGGAAAGAAAGAAAGAAAGAAAGAAAGAAAGAAAGAAAGAAAGAAAGAAAGAAAGAAAAGAAAAGAAAAAGACAATTACTAGTTTTAAATACATTACATTGGATTGGATTGTTTTATATTGTATACAAATTTGAAACTGTTATTGTTAGAAAATGCTATATGTATATTTTCTAATTGTATTCATACCATTCATTTAACAATGTAATGCAATTTTCTGATCCTTGAATGTTATTATTACCAACTATTAGGATGTAAAGAAATGAAAGTTAGTAGTTAGACATTGCAATAGAACTTGTAGTCAGATATGTTTTAAAAATTGAGCAGAGATGTTTTAGACAGGTCATCTTCAAACCCTTCAGAGATCTACAGAATATGGCATTTAAAATGTTTTAATAACTTAGAAAATTTTTCTTTTTTGAGGCATATCGGCTCCTGGCAGTACCAATCTACTTCAGAGAAAATATGGGCATTGAAGAAACTGCATATGGAGTCAACTTTCATTGTGACAAAAGTTAGCCACTGGACAACAAAGTATCCTCGAATCAACAGGACAAAATGGATAGACACAACACGAAACAAAGGACTACTGATTCTTGCCAAAACAAGTGTGGTTATGGCTTTATCAAAAAGCATCTTCTGAGGCCAGGACAATATGGCCCCATCCCTGAAGTGGCCTTCACAATCCGGAAAAGGTACAGTGCCCTTTTCTTTGAAGGCAGCTTACCAGGCAGAGGGCCGATGGCTTCTGTTGTGCAATGGAACAGCAGCTGAAAGCTCACGCCTCTTGATAGTAGACTGGCATTTAGTAGAGGGATGTGGAGAAGAAGGGGATGCTGAGATGAAGCCATATATACACAGCCAAGAAGAATGGACAGCTGAATTAAAAAGCTGTTAACAATTTCCAGAATTTAAAATCCTGAATCATGACATGATACTAGTGGAATTCAGGTGTTTCTGGTACATGGACTGCTCTCACCCAATGTGAGGTTGAACTGTTGACCTTGTGTACATCCTACTTCACAAATGAGTCTGTCAGATACGCTAAGCCTATAGGCTGAAGATGATGCCCCAACACTGTGGAGAAACCTCAGGTGACTGTCCAGGCAGCTGGCTGTTTCTGTCAACTCACAAATTTTTTGGAAGTTGCTTGCATGCACTTCCTGTTTTTATTTTTGTTAGCTAATATTATTTCCTTCTTGGGTCTCTGAGGGAGTTGAAGATTAATTAGTTATGGTTGAAGATTAGTTAGTTATACTTGAAAATTAATTAGGATAGAAAGTGCATTAGATACATCTTGGATTTACCAAAATAGGATATATAATGGAATTATTTTCTCTGATTTGTCAAATACCTCTTTAGGTATTTATTACTTGTATATATTGTATATAGTTATTGTACTTTTGTATATAGTTTTTCTTATGTTAGTTATAACCTTTTGCTTTTTTTCTTTTTATTAAAATAGAAAAGGGGAAATGTGGTGGTATTCTAATTGTATTGAAATGTGATTTTGATTGTATGTTAATAAATAAAGTTGCCCAGGGGTCAGAGCTATTAGAGCCATAGCAAGAGTGTGGTGGTGGTGGTGGCACATGCCTTTAATCCCAACACTTGGTAGAAGAGCTAGGTAGATCTCTGTGTGTTCAGGGATACAGCCAGCATTGGAGACATATGCCTTTAAGACCTGGGGGCTGTACATACAGACAGTGATGAGGCAGTTACGTGTCTGGGTTTACAACCAATGAGAAGGCAGAACAAAAGACTATGAAATGACTTACACACAGGAAATAGCTCTCTTTTGGGAAGCTAGGAGCTCGCAGGAGGAAGGGTAAGATTTTAGCTCTGAGCTTTGACCTCTGGGCTTTCTCTTTTACATTGGTTCTGTGTTTCTTATTTAATGAGATGGTTGGATACATCTACAGCCCTCATTGTTACTTAGCCTTTTTTGAGTTGGAATTGTAGCATGATTAACAATTACTTAAGAGCTAATATCCACTTGTAAGAGAGTACATACCATGCTTGTCTGGGTTAACTCACTCAGAAGGATTTTTTTTCCTCATTCCATCCATTTGTCTGGAAATTTAATGACATCATTTAACAATTTTATTTGTTGCTTCTTTTTGTTTTTTTGTTTTTGATTTTTGAGGAAGGGTTTCTCTGTGTAACAGTTCTGGCTGTCATGGCACTCACTCTGTAGGCCAGGCTGGGCTTGAACTCACAGAGATCTACCTGCCTCTGCCTCCCAAGGGCTGGGATTATAAAGGCCTGTGCCACCACTGCCCAGCCATATTCTTTATATTTTATTTAAGTTTATTTATTTATTTTTCATCCTGACTGCAGTTTCCCCTTCCTTTCTCCTCCCATTCCCTTCCCTCACCTCCCCTCATCTTGCCCCAATCCACTCCTCCTCTGTTTCTGTCCAGAAAGGAGCAGGCCTCCCATAGGTATCAACAAAGCATGGTATATCAAGTTGCAGTAGGGTTAAGCACTGCCCCTTGTACTAAGGCTGGGCAAGGCAACCCAGTATGAGGAGTAGGGTCTCAAAAGCTAGCCAAAGCTTTAGGGGCAGCCCTTGCTCCCACTCTCAGGAGTCCCCCAGATAGACCAGTTTACACAACTATCAGATATAAGTGGAGGGCCTAGGTCAGTCCCACACAGGACCCATGGTTGTCAGTTCAGACTCTGTGAATTCCTATGAGCCCAGGGTAGTTGATTCTGTGTGTTTTCTTGTGATGTCCTTGACCCCTCTGGCTCATACAATTTTTCCTCCTTTTTTCAGCAGGATTCCCTGAGTTTGGATTAATGATTGACTGTGGGTCTCTGCATCTGTTTCCATCAGTTACTGGATGAAGGATCTCCGATGACAACTGGGTTACTCACCAATCTATGAGTATAGCAGAATATTGTTAGGCATCATTATATTGACATTTTTTTTCTCCAGTTGTGTTTGGTTCCATCTCTCCTAGGTCTCTGGGCTATCCAATATCAAGGTTCTGGCACTTCAGGCATTGTCAAGGGTTGGCTACTCCTGTAAAATGAGTCTCAGCCTTGACTACTCATTGGTTGGCCACTCCCACAAATTATGCACATCTTTTGTGGCTGGGTTGGTGTCCCAATCCCTCCACTGGAAGTCCTGCCTGGTCACAGGAGATGGCCATTTCAGGCTACTTATTTGCTCTTGCCCCGAGTCTTTGCTGGGGCCATCCTTGTAGATTCCTGGGAGTTTCCCTTGCACCAGGTTTCCACCTGACCCTAAAATGGTCCCCTGATCATTTCAGTCATCTCTTTCAGTACTCTCTCCTTCCAGCCACATCACCAGCCTGATGCCTCATGTTCTCATCCCCACCTGCCACCAGTCCACCCACAGGATCCATTCTGTTTCCTCTTCCCAGGTAGATCCATGCATCCCTGCTTGGGCCCTCTTTGTAATGCAGCCTCCCTGGGTCTGTGGATTGTAGCCGGGTTATCCTTTACTTTACAGCTAATATCCACTTATAAGTGAGTACATGCCATGTTTGTCTTTCTAGGTCTGGGTTACCTCACTCAGGATGATTTTTTTCTAGTTCTATCCATTTGCTTTCAAATTTCATGATGTCATCATTTTTAATAGCTGACCAACACTCCATTGTGTATATGTACCACATTTTCTTTATCATTTTTCAGTTGAGGGGCTCTAGGTTGTTTCCAGGGTATGACTATATGCTGCTAAGAATATAGTTGATTAAGTGCCTTTATAGTATGATTGAACATTTCTTGTGTATATGCCCAAGAGTGGTATAGCTGGGTCTTGAGGTAGATTGATTTACAGTTTTCTGGGAAACCACCATATTTATTTCCACAGTGGTTGTACAAATTTGTACTCCTCCAGCAATGGAGGAATGTTCCCCTTGCTCAACATCCTCTCCAGCATGAGCTGTTGCTTGAGTTTTTGATCTTATCCATTCTAACAGGTGTAAGATGGAATCTCAGAGTTGTTTTGATTTGCATTTCACTAATGGCTAAGGATGTTGAACATTTCTTTAAGTGATTCTCAGACATTTAATATTCCTCTGTCTAGATTTGTACCCACTTTTTAAGTTGAATATTTTGTTTTTTGATGTCTAGTTTCCTTGAGTTCTTTATATATTTTGAAAATCAGCCCTCTGTCCTCTGTTGGATGTGGGATTGGTGAAGATCTTTTCCCATTCTATAGGCTGTCATTTCATCCTATTGACAATGTCCTTTGCCTTATAGAAGCTTTTCAGTTTCATGAAGTACCATGTATTAATTTTTGATGTCAGTTTCTGCGCTACTGGTGCTCTATTCAGGAAGTTGTTTCTTGTGCCTCAAGGCTATTTCCCACTTTCTCTTCTATCATGTTTAGTCTAACTGATTTAGGTTGAGGTCTTTGATACACTTGGACTCAAGTTTTGTGCAGGGTGATAAATGTGGATCTATTTATATTCTTCTACATGCAGATATCCAGTTATGCCAGTATCATTTGTCGAAGAAGTTTTCTTTTTTCCATTGTATAATTTTGCCTTCTTTATAAAACAAAACCAAGGGTCTATGGGTGTGTGGATTTATGTCTGGTTCTTCAATTTTATTCCATTGATCAATATGTCTGTTCTTATGCTAATACCATGCTATTTTTATTACTACAGCTCTGTAGTAGAGCTTGAAATCTAGGATGGTGATACCTCTTGAAGTTCTTTCTTTTTTTTTCCAGAGACAGGTTTGTTTTTTTTTGGTGTGTGTGTGTGTGTGTGTGTGTGTGTGTGTGTGTGTGTGTGTGTGTGTGTAGTTTTGGTGCCTGTCCTGGATATCACTCTGTAGACCAGGCTGGCCTCAAACTCCCAGAGATCCACCTGGTTCTGTCTCCTGCATGCTGGGATCAAAGGCATACACCACCACTGCCCAGCCTGGAAGTTCTTTTATTGTACAGGATTGCTTTAGCTATCTTGTTTTTTTTTTTTTTTCTCCACATTAAGTTGAGTATTGCTCCTTCAAGATCTTTAAAGAATTGTGTTGGAATTTTGATGGTTGATTGCATTGAATCTATAGGTTGTAGATTGAATTGAAATCTGATTGCTTTTGGTAGGATAACTATTTTTACTATGTTGAACCTACTGATCCACGAGCATGAGAGATCTTTCCATCTTCT